>NC_056749.1:111076503-111181503 GCF_019279795.1 Protopterus annectens
AGAATACTCATTCCCTGTGTAGTATAATTACCACACATTTTTATATAGGCGAGGATTAACTTTTGTATTGATTTTGGATATTCCTGCGAATGTTTTCCTTTTCCCAAATAAAATATAGGAAACTGCCAACATTTAATAGAAACTTTGGAATCAAATTCAAAGGTTACCTTAGGACTAGTTGGTCGAATGTAGTAATGACCCCTAACTGCGGACCAAAAGGTAACATTACTGTGAACTATTATATGCCCAAAGATACAATTAACATTAGATGGGCAAGTGAAGTTGTCCTGCTGTCTTTGCCCACAAAAACAATTTATCGTTGAGCATTCAGTCCAACCTAGCTTTAGAGTATTATTGTCATTGTTTATTTTCCAAACTTGCATTTCTCTTGTTTGACACCTTACCCCAAGGGCTCCAATGAGTACAGTCAGTACAATAACAAGCAGAATCTTCATTATGTACAATAATATAACCTTTCCACATAAGTGGTATTAATCTGAAAAGTTGTTTTTATAGATGCTTTTTCAACTGTTTCAAACTTGGCATTTGCTGTGAGTCTACAAAAACCCCCCACAAAACATGAAGTCACTTAATGACTTTCAGCTGATCTCTATGAACAAGAATTATTTTGCTCTTTTTCTTTCCTTTAACTTTGTAGACTAGAAGTCCTAACCGAGCAATTATTTCAAAAGGTTCTTGCCGAGTACTATCCCATGGGCCGTCCGTCTGGAATGCCTTGATTAATACCTGTGTCCCAGAGGGAAGGTTTTCTTCTGGCATAACAGGATTCTTTGGGCCTATATTATATAACTGAAAGCGCTAGTCTGCGAATACTCACATGAGCAAAAACGCCAGAGATCGAACTTCTTAACCCCTCGGTAACTATATATTCCAACTCTGAAGTTGCACTACAGTGAGGAAAGGGCAAATATCCCACTCCTCACTGTACCCCAACCCCACAAACACCCTTTCAAACTCTGGTGTTTTCACTCATGTGAGCGTTTGCTGACTAGCGCTTTCGGTTATATAATATAGACCCGATCCTTTGACCGTAATTTGAATGCTTGCATTTTTGATAGGCTTTGACATAATTCAGAAATATCTTTTAACCATTGTTGACGCTGTGCGATTTCTAATAATGGTCTGTGCTAACAGTAGGATCGAATGGCAATTGTACAGGCATTTTCCTACCTGTCATGACTTCAAAAGGTGAGATCTCTGTTTTACTGTATGGAGTTGCTCTGACACCCAGCAAGATTCCAGGCAAATGTTTTACCCAATTTACGCCCTTTTCCAAGCAGGCTTTCTTAAGGCGTTCCTTAAGAGTCCTGTACATTCTTTCATCTATCCCATTAGACTGGGGATGGTAAGGAACATGAAATCATTCCTGGATACCAAGCAAATCACATAAAGCTTTCATCAGTTTACTGACAAATTGTGGCCCATTATCGGATTCGATAACTCGTGGCCACCCCCAATGACAAAAATTTTTTTTCCATAAGGCTTCTGTTGTAGCCTTAGCCATCATTGTTTTTGTAGGAATTGCTTCTACCCATTTTGAGAAAACATCAACTATCACTAGAAGATACCTGTACCCACCTTTAGCTGGGGATAATGGTCCTGCAAAGTCAGTTTGGATGGCATACTAAGGTCCATCCGCTGGAGTTACCCTTAGTAACTGTGTTTTTTTCAATTGAACATTAACCTGCAAACTTATTAAGCATTCAGCATGCACTAAATCACAGATTTTCTTTAACTGTGGATGCCAGTACTTGCTCTTTACAATGGGCCATAACTTTTGTGTACCCAAATGTCCCAATACCTGATGATTAAATTTCACTAACTGTTGTGCCTGTTGATACGGTATATAAGAAAGACTAGAACCGTCTTCAAAACATTTTGCATAACATTGCCCTGGACTTTCTCCTACAAGAGTGCATTTTTCTAACTCTACTTCATGCAGTCCAAACTTAGTTTGGATCGGCAGCAAATCATGTTGCAAATTCTGAACTGAAAATGTCTGTATGGCATTTACTGCAGTCGTTTTATATGGTACACTGGAAAGGTGTTCTGTAGGATACAATTGCATTCCTTCCTTTGCTGCTTTTTTTACCATCTGATCAGCATAGTTATTTAACTGAAAAATTGAATTTGTAGCTTTCTGATGAGCTTTTACCTTTAAGATACTGTAGCAACCCACAAGGGAACTGACTACAAACCAAATTCCAAATAGTCTGTAATAAAGAAGCATGCTTGAGTGGTTTGCCCATGTTATCAACAAACCCTCTCCTTGCCCATGTAGACATATGCAGCCGCAGAGAATTAACTATGTATGCACTGTCTGAAAAAATATTGACAGGTGGAAAATGCTGTAACACATAAAGAACTGCTTCCAGTTCAGCTCGCTGATCAGATATATGTCCTGGTAACTGAATCAGAGTCGGCTGTCCCATAGAAGGGTTTTCTGGTACTACTGCAAATCCAGTCTGATATTGTCCATTGTCCCAGAATTGGGCATCGTCAACAAAGACGGATGGCCTGTCTTCCTGAAAATCAGGAGACAGAATGGGCTTTTCTGCATTTGAAATGTGCCTAATGCATTTGTGTCGTTTTCCTTCATATCCCATGAAGTTAGATAAGTAATACTTATTTCCTGCCTTTATTGTAATTTGCTTGACACTAAATAATGCCAACCATTTTGCAAACATTGCTTGACGGATGTCATCAATCAGTTTATTTAGCTGTCTCATTTACCAAAGCCTGTATGGCATAATGCGGTGTCTGTACTATAATGTCTTTAGAGAAAGACACTGGGATCACTTTATTTTCTCTGCTTGACAGAGGATCAGTTAATTAATCAATGGGGTGGCGAAAGCCAACACACTCTGGCTAGGCTTATAAATGCCCTTGGGCAGATAGCCTAGTACCTACCTATGAACCTATGAGAAAGCTGTTAGGTATTCAGTTTGTTTTAAACCCCAGTAAATGGCCAAAAGTTGCTGAATACATGGGTGATATCCCCTCTCAATATGTGTCATCTTTCTACTGGAAAATGTAATGGGGCATAAAGTCTTTTCCATTCTAGAATCAGAGCCCTGAGGCCACTCCTGTAAAAGTACAACAGAGAGTGTGTTGGGTCCAGCTGCTGCCTGTAACCCAAAGGGACGTGTTAGACTTGGAGCTATTAATTCTGTAGCCTTGGCCAATGCTGCCGTTAAATCACAAAAAGCCATATTTTCCTTTGGTCCCCACTCCAGAAAGGGTAATTCTTTCTGGCTAGAAAGCATGTCATACAAAGGAGCTGCCATGCTGGCATAATCCTCTATGAATTCCCAATTATAATTCATGATACCCAGAAATTTGTGCAAATTCGGAATGGTAACCAGTTTATCCATTTGCAAAATTCCCAGCACCGTCTCCTAACAAGGAGCATGCCCAGAAGGATGTAAAATAGTACCCAGAAATTTTACTTCAGATGACATGAGTTGTACCTTTTCACTTTTAACTTTAAACCCTGCCTCCTGCAGTGTTTGAAGTACCTGTGTTGCTTTAGCTATATGCTGTCCTGCTTCACATTCTAGACCTTGTAGTATTTGTCCAACTGTCTGGTGAAATATAACTGGACTGTTTTGGAATCCCTGTGGTAACTGCGTCATGTCATACTGTTTATTTTGAAATGTAAAAGCAAACCTTTGTCAATTTTTTTCCTGCAGTGGTACTGCAAATAAACCATTAGCTAAGTCTATGACTGTAAAATACTGACTGTTGAGTGTTTGTGGTTTATAGGGGTTGCTGCTGTAGTCCCCTATTTCCCTCTATCACTTATTGTTGTGAAGTGTACTGCGTTGCTGTCATGGTGCACGTGGCCTATCAAAAATTTTCACGGTAAGAAACTTACCCTTTGACTCTTGTTCCTGGCACCATCTAAGATAATATATACAATCATTTTTAGTATGACCAAACTGTTTGCAGGAATAGCAAATAGGCGGTCTCATTTGAGGACCCTCTATAGATTGAGTAACGTGAGAAGTTAACTGAGTGGGTAGGGGAGATAATGCTGTCTGTTGTTGCCCCTGTATAACTTGCACTTGACATGGTTGTCCTGCTACCTGCTGTGGGACTTGCTGTCCCTGATTAATCCATCTCCAATGCCCCCTTCCCATTACTTCACTAACAATGGGTGCAGAACGGGGAGTGTAAATCTTTTGCTTGTGAATAGCATTATCTTTACACATAGTACATGCTCGCAGCAATTTATCTTCTAACTCTGTGAGTGTATTTGAAGATTCCTCATAAATAAGTTTGATATCCCCTGGGACACCTTCCAAATGGTCCAGAAAGGAGCACATAACAGCTTTTTGAAATTTGACATCTTTCATATCTTTTTCATCACTGTCATTGACTAGCATGTATGCCAGCTGGTAATGTTCAGCTTGTTCTTCCAAAGAATCACAGACTGTCATTTGAAACTGATCTAAAAGTGTTGGTGTGAGAGATTGCCCCCTAGTGTATGCTAATAATACTGCTGTCATTCTTAGGTGTTTAGTTTGTATTGGATATTGCTTTTGCTGAATATAAGCCATAAAACGCTGCGGAATAAAATTCCAGAAGCAACGCTCAAGTGTATCATTCCATACAGTGCCTACAGTTTAAGAACCCAAGCTTCAAATGTAATCATGTTATTAAAAATACCCTTCTGTTCATCCCACGTAGGGAGAGTTTCTAACATCCTAGACTGATGATAAACTTCAGCAGAAAAACCTGCTTAGGCTATGATAGGACTGGTAACAGCAGTTTCTAGTGCCTTAGATTGATATTTTTCTAACAGGGATTGTAATCTTAAAAGATCTTGATTAGCTAAGTCTGTTGCTCTAGCAGCCTCAGATTCCTGTGTCTCTGACTGAGCTCGTAATGTATTTATTTCTTCCCTTGCAACAGTTACGTCACTCTGTGCGTCAGCCAACTGCTTGTCATATTTTCTTGCAAACGCACAATTTTACTCATTAACCCTTCTATCATACCAATAGCTTTACTGCCCTGTTCAATAACAGTTTGTGTAAAGGTCTTAATTTCAGTCTGTGAGACTTTTAAAAACTGAGAAAATATTTTTGTACATTCAGCAGTGTCAGCATGCAGTTTACCAGACGCATTCCATTTATCACAGTAAGTCTGAAAATGACCCATGAGGTCAAGATCCTGCTGGTTGCTAACTTTAGCAACCCAATCTTTAAACTGCAAATCAGACTATAAAGTACAAACTTTGACATCTGCAGCACCCTCTAGCAAATCTTTGCAACAGGATATATAGAAACAGGAACCATTGTCTGTGCTTCAGGCATTAGTTTATCCTGGTTGTGTTCCAGGTTTTGTACAATACGTTTATGACAAGGCATGCAAAAAGCAACATTTAAATCATTGCAAATAGCACATTTTGTACATTCTGTGGCACTTTTGCCTTACATACATTCCAATCAAAGGTAGCAATCCATTTGCATAATGCTGGATTGTCAGTTTTCCCCAGTAAAGACTTACAGGTGCTAACATGCTGATCATACCATGCATTTAAATAATTCCACACATCTACATATGGTTCAAACACATCAAAAGTAAAAGATTGAGTGCACTTCTTGGCATTTTCACAAATTGCATTCATTGTTAAAAGAAAAACAGAAGAAAATATTTACCACAAATGTTCAGGACAAGGTGGCTAGTCTTGAGACGGAGATCAGTTGTGGGAGAATTCTCTGCTGTCTTTCACTAGATGCTGGTGAGACGAATTTTCAGCAGTGGAAAATTTGGTCCCTGTATATCACCAACTGTCTGAAGGAGAATTACTGTACTGCACTGCAGTGTTTGTCCTCAAGTCAATGGACAAAGTTTAGGAAGAGAAGAATCAATTCTAAAAAGGTCTGCACTGGAATGTTGCACTGTGAGAGGCACCTCTTCAGGTAACCCCCCTCCTCCCAGTTGTTTGGACTGGACTGGTCTCGCCACTGTTAAAGTGGTACTACACTATTCAGGTAGTCTGTACCTTTACTCAGTAAAGACACCGAGACAGTTCTGCTGTTACGACATTCATTTACTGCACACAAGGTTTACATCTAGCTTAACAATGAAAGGTATATACATCAAAACATACTTCAACTTAGAATAATCAAAGTCTCTGATACAAAAGAAATCTTTATAGTGTCTTTCCTGCCTGTATCAGCAGTTTTGAGAATTTGCCAGAATAATAAGTCTTTCCTTCCAAGTTGGTCTGCTGACAGTTTGTTTCCCATTGTTTCCAATATCTTAAACATTCTGTTCCTGAAGAATAACTCCTTTCATCCTTGGCCTATCTTGCATATCATATTGACGAGACATAGCTGTATACAAGAGTTCTTCTTGAACTGCTTGCAGATAATAAATTTCACAAGCTGCATAGTTTATAAGAGATAAAATATTTTACTTCTGATTCTTATTAACAATGAATGCCAAGCTATATGTTTTTTCCAAGTTAGTTAACTGAGTTTTAGCTGAGTGCACTCTACACACTGAAATGCAGAACATTTATTTTACGTTTTCAGAAAAATCCACTGAAATCCATTTTAACCTGTTCTTTTTCTCACACACATTCACAGACACATAGACACAAATATGCACTCAAACACACACACAGACACACACATATATATATATATATATATATATATACACACACACATATATATATATATATATATATATATATATATATATATATATACACACACATATATGTATAGGGTCGATGACACTAGATCGAAAAGTCCTTTTATCGAACGGCTTTTAGATCAGAAATGCCGTTAATAGAAGTAGTTTTTGTGAGATCGTGGTACAGTGAAGATCGGAAAATTTGCCCTTTCCTCACTGTAGTGCGATTTTGGAGTTGGTATATATATTTTTAGCGGGGTGTGTATGGGGGCAGTCCCCCACAAAATCAACTTTTATTAACGGCATTTTGGTTTAAAAGCCATTCAATTGAAGGACTTTTTGATACTGTAATATAGACGCTATGTATATATAGATATATATATATATATATATATATATATATATATATATATATATATATATATATATATATATATGTGTGTATGTGTGTGTGTGTATGTATATATATATATATATATATATATATATATATATATATATATATATGTATATATGTGTGTGTGTGTGTGTGTGTGTGTGTGTGTGTGTATGTATATATATATATATATATATATATATAGAGAGAGAGAGAGAGACCGACCGACTACAGTCATGGAAGAGTCTGTAAAAATAATCTCTTAGATCACCCCTTCTCTCTTGATAAAAATAAAAAAAGTATTTTTTTTTCTAATAGATTAATTTTATTTGTTTATTTTTATTTAACATTTGTTGACCGGGAAAGTCCGACTAGGTTCCATAGATTCTGTTTTCAGTGGAGGCCCAGGGAGAAATGCTCCAGAAGCATGTCTTTAGAATGTGGGAGGAAACCGGAGTACCCGGAGGAAACCCACGCAAACGCAGGGAGAACATGCAAACTCCACACAGAAGGCACCCCAGCCGAGAATCGAACCGGAGAACCTCTTGCTTTGAGGCGACAGCATTAACCGCTGCACCACTGCGCCACCCTGTTAAAGAAAGAGTACCAGATAAGTGCACACATGGAAGGGGAAAGTAATAGTTTTTGATACATGGAACAACAGGCATCTGATATGCCTCACAATAGCATTTTAATACAGGGACTCATCACCTGCTCTTTCAGAAGCTTGCTGCATTGATTGTGGCCACCTTAAAATGAGCTGCTGTGCTTGTATACCTTCATTTGTAACCTGCAAACAGGTATCTCTAATTAAAAATTAATTGCAGGAATTATGCATGTCTAAATAGGGAAAAGGGTCATTAGTTTAGGAAAGTGCACATTAAAATGTTTCCAAGTTCAACCATTTAGAGAAAATTTCTACCTCTGAGAAAATAAACTTATTCCTTAGAAGGAAGATGCTGGGGCGACAGTGTTATCATCAGTGGTTTGAGGAGCACCACTAACTGACCAACTGAGTGTTGCCAGTTTACATCTGGCAGCTGGTATAGAGGTTGAGAGTGCAAGCTGTAGTTCCTGTGTCCAAGGTTTGATTGCCTCAGTGCCTGCTGTGTAACATTGTGAAAAGGGACTGTATGCTCAGTGGTCAAATCAGGTCTAATCAGTAGATACTATTATTTTGGCAATACAGTAATTCGTTATTCTTGTAGTTAGTCCTTCCAAGACTCTTTTGTCTTATACTGTGGGAGCTCTTTCATCTTATATTGTGGACAAAGTACACAGAGACCTTTGTTTCCCATCACTCCAAAGCAATTTTCCCCCAAGGCAATCCTGAAGTCACTTACACAGTATTGGTATTATTTGGAAATTTCAGCTGACTTATCTAAAGATGTCAGGGCAGAATGAACTAATATGGCTTATCCTTGTACTATAAATTTTTTGCAGAAAGAGGTTGACTGCAAAGCTCAGAATACCATAAAAATCTCAAAAATATATTAAGATCTATTCAGTCAGTGTTACTGTATATTTTATATAGTATTCATGCAATGCCTGAGGCATATTTCTATAACCGAATGATACATGACATCATCCTCACTAGTTGGCGACTGACGAGATACTTGTCTTTGCTTGGCAATTTGATGATGAGGTAGAAAGCATTATTCTTTACACAGATATAACAAGGTGTGGTTACAACCATTTCAAAATACGATACCAGTGCTCACTCCCATTCTTTCTCCCAGTGCTAGTACTTAGTCTGGGCAATTTGTCAGGCTGCTTGATAATTTATTTATTAATCTTTTACCTTCTAGATATAGGGCTGATAGCTCGCTGGTAGTGTTACATTAAGTGCATTACATTTCTGAGGGGCAGTTGCTGAATGGAAACAAATTTACTTTCCCACCCACCCCCCCACTTATATATACTAACTCTGAGATCGCACAAACAGGAAAAGGCAGTATACTCACACCCAGACATTCCACAGTCCCTCACACACACACACACACACACACACACACACACACACACACACACACACACACACACACACACACACACACACACACACACACACAGACACACACACACACACACACATCACGCATAGACAAACACCAACACATCCAACAATTACACACTCATAAGTTCACCTTCCTACCCTAACCCACACATACAACTTACAAACAATCTCACATACACTCAAACTCCCACCCAAAACCCTTACAGAACACTCACCTTACATTCCACGTAAATCCATACACTACACCAAACAACATCCAAGCCAAACTGCGCACGTCACGTAACGTAAAGCCATAACCACGAATTTGAAATATTAGAATTCGCGATTACGCACTTTTGACATTTTAAAAATTCACCCTTATGGTCTGGAAATACTGAAATTCAAGATTTCAGTATTTCGCGATTATAAAGGGGAACCATGTGTATATATATAATTATAGATATATATATATATATATATATATATATATATATATATATATATACACACACACACACACACACACACACACACACACACACAAACTGAGATGAACAAGTATGAGTTTCTTGAATAAGGCATATGTTATTAATCATGTAATAAAATAATTGCCAGAATAACTTCATCAAAGGATCTTCCTGAATGGCATACACATTCAAGGAAGCAGTCTTTAATTGTGCGATCATTTATATATGTCACAAACAACTCTTTATATGTGTACCTGACTCCCTAGTTGAGTAGAGCCTTTATAGTTGTATAACATGGTGAACACATTTATGGATTAAGAGGCTGGAGTTTCCCAATGGCTTGAGCTACCCATCACCTCCAATGCCTGTAAATGTTAGTGCACCAATCTGTCACACACAGTATGATTTCTAGCACCTGTGCACCTAGCTGGGCTGGGCACTAACCTCTTTTCTGGTGTTTTTGAATCAATTACTGGTATGCCAGCATTATTCTTTTTTTTGTAGTCATTTATAGTCTTCTTAATGTGGTCTTCTCACTGGGGCAGTATGACAAATTACATAATAGTATTTTATTTCATTTTTATGTTAAATAAAACTCTCTTGTCGCAATACAGGTTGTGGAGATCCAGAATTGCTATATAGACTTACACATTTGCATTTTCAGTGAATTATGTCTTACCTGTTAGTAACGTTTAGATAGAGGACATAACTTACTATCCATACTTTGTTTATGTAGTGTTCTTCAACAAATAATTTGTGCTTTTTAATTCATATTATTTTCTAAGGTTTCACTGCTATAGGCTTTGGGTTAATGTCTTCTCCGTTTATTAGGACTGCCTTTATATAACTATCTATTCACCATTGGCCTACTTTATTGATGGCTGTATATATCTCACTACTTTTCAACTTGTAAGGGTTCCACTCAACTAAGGCATCAGTTAAACATGTAAAGAGTTGTTTTTGTTTCATATGTAAATGATCGCACAATTAAAGACTGCTTCCTGGAATGGGTATGGTGTCCAGGAGGAGAGGAAATTACTGTGGCAACTGTTTTATAATATGAATATTAAGATATGCCTTATTCATGAAACTCATACTGGTTTATCACAGGTTGCTTATGTACACACACACACACACACACACACACACACACACCTATATATACATATATATACACAATTGGGTATCTTGTACTTGCTTCAGAAAACCCAACAAATAGAACTGGAGTTGCCATTTTTATCAAAAGGTCCTTCACTTTAAATATTGTTCAGATTAAAAGTAATACTCAAGAGAGATCCGTTTCGTTAGAATGCAAATGTATAATTTTTTTCTTGATCTTTAGTCATAATTTGGTCTATGCTCCCTGTCAAGATCATTTTTTTCTACCTGTTTCAAGTTCTAATCAGTTTAATAGCAATGATTTTATAATAGCAGTAAAGTACAATTAAATCCTTGGTTCACTTTTAGACAAAATCATCAAGGTTTGAAGATAGAGACTTAGGATTATTAACTCCTTAATTAAGGCACATGATCTGTTTAATCCTTGTCACGCTGTTCATCTAAAGGGAAACGATTGTACCTCCTTTTCATCATCCCGCTGAACCTGGTTGAGAATTAATTTTTGTTTTTGATGTTGAAAGCATTACAAAGGATTAGAGTTTAATCTAATTCAGAACCAATATCCTTCTCAGATTGTTCATTTCCACTCTTAAAATTCACTTGCAAACAAATCCTCATTCCTGGTACAACTGGAGATGCGAACCTAATGTTTTATGGAATCATGTAGATGACCATCTGAAGAAGTGACAGCACCTACTGTGATGAAAAGCACTTTATGTGAATTAAATTGTACTTGTTTTATGCATCAGTGACTGGTTTCCTCTTTTCTCAGTCCATTTACTGTGATTTTGTGGTACCTTACTTCTTGGTTTGTGTTTGCCTGATAACAAACAATGGAACTCAAAAAGGAGGCAAAAACTACAGAATTTAAAATGAGAAACGGGCTCGTATTAGATATATAGAAAGTACGTTACTATAATGCACAGGTGGACTGAAAGACAATTTGGTATAGTCTTGTTTCTACATGCTAAACCTAAAGATTAAAGAAGAAGAAAAAATAGAAACAGCCACTTCCAAACTTTGATGTCATGAAATAAAATTCAGCAATAGGTAATAGGGATCATTAGCCATACTGTTCCGATTTTCACAGAATGTCCAGATTTTTACCTCATATTTTTGGTCTGTTCCTCATAAACTTTGTGGTTTTCTGCAAATCAGTGAGGACTGAAGTCACTAAGTAATGACTTACATTTGAGTTTCAGTCTTCATATGCTTCAGAAAATGCATGTTAATACAAATCCTGTTATTGTAACAACTTTCTAGGTTTATAGGGGCAATATTTAAAACCTGTCCTTACTTTTGGGCTTTTGTCCCCTCCCAATTATTTTAAGCTTTGTTCATATTTTTTGCACTAACAGGTTGAGAGGTATAGTCATTACTAAATCAGCCATGAAAAAGAGAATAAAAACATTTTATGTATGTACTTTTCATCAGTTTCATTCATTAAAATGTCTGAAATGGGGGGAGCTAATACTCAGTGAAGACAACCTCATCCAGTATAATGCTCATGCTCCGATTAACTGGATATGAAGAGTCCATGGCGGCTTTTATGGTTGTGCATACAGAACATGCACATGTAACCTTGCCTGGTGTTTCTCTTTATCACTGGGTTGTGTGATCTTGAAATTAGTACATTTAAGTAATGGAGGTGTGGAGGGAGAAGTTTCCCAAAGGGGGAGTATTTATGTAGTTTCACCACAATCGGTTTGCAAATTTGTTTTTTAATTTCATTGGGGTTATAGTCAGTGGATTGTGTGCCAACTTCTCATTCCTTTTGAAATACAGCGACCAGCTTTTTTTATAAAGCCAATTAAGCACTAACTTTTGATTCTGTATATACAAGTGCCCTAATATCATACCAACCCTACTTAATTACCTCACCCCTCTACTACCATACTGCACCAAACTACATAGCCCAACCAGAGCCATAACTCTAACCCTTAAAACTTCTACTGAGTCCCAAACCCTTACTGTAGAACTCCCCTCCCACTCCTTTACCCTGAAGTCCCAGTCACTCCATAAACCTAAAACTCCACTTCCCTCTCCCTATCTCTAGAGTTCACTCCTATTCACTACACTTAAATCCCTGACCCTAAGCTTCACTCCTACCCCCTCACGTCTGTCTCCATATCTGCTGCACTTATCTTGCCTGAACTCGACTACATGTTCAGACAAGGTGCAGAAGCTGCACTGTCTCCACACAACTGCCACACCTCCTCTGAGCATGTGCCACACCTCATCTGAGCATGTGCCACACCTTATTCAAGCATGTAGCTGAGACTGAGAATGAGCATCAGTCCGAGCAATCTACAAGGCGCATGATTCTATGGCTGTGAGACAGTGTTTTTTAAGGTTTCAGGATTCCACTGCTTGCAGTCGAACCTTGTAACTATACACAATTATTTCAATGCAGAACTGAAATACTTTTACAGGCTTTGCTGTTGTATTTTGTAAAACAAATAAATTTTACTCAAGTCGAAGTGAGTAATGAAGTATATTTAACTATTTTTAATTTGATATCTCGCTAAACAAATTAAATATTGTTATGGGTGCCATACTTAACCGTACATATGCATGTTTTTATGCCTTTGATGGAATCTTCATATTTCTCAAGCAGTATTCAATTATTTTGTTATTTTTTTATTATACATCAGTTTGTTGGAGACTTACAGATTTGCATGTTTAACTAGTGTATAGCTTTCAACCCTCCATTTTCAAAATGTGGAACAATCACTCAATGTAGAATAAATGGACAAAATGTAGAACACAACATCTTAATAACAGTTTCCACTAGAATGAATACACAATAGTTAAAATGTATCACTTTATACTTATGAAAAGTATTATGATGAAATAATATGATTCGGTACTATTTACCATGGATATCAGTTACAAAATATCTTAACACTTAATATATGACAGACCCTTTAAATGTGTTACTGTGAGGCACAGAGAATTTTAAGACTCAAAATAAAGACCTTTACTCAAAAAAGTACAACTGAGATAATAGGATTTCTATTTTTTAATGTCAAGTTATAGAGAGAGGTGGCAGCTACAATGTACATCCAACCTGAGGATGATATATATATATATTTATTTATTTTTAATTGTATTTATTTTTTCTTTTCCTCCCTCTTACTGCAACTATCAGCTGCTACCAGCTCCTCTCCTTGTTTACTGGGTCCACCAGACCCATCTTAGCTTCCTTCAGACTCAACCACCCCCATGTCTGGGGCACTAGTGCAGTGTCATACTGCTGCCCTGCCAATGAGGATGTGCTATCCCCCATCTCCCAACATCCCATGGCAGCCTTGCAAGCTTCACATTTGCTGCCTTGAGTGCTTCCACATATCTGTGACATCCCAACCGAGTGGTCTACTGCTTGCTGTGTGGACCCCTCCAAGCTGTCAACATTATTGCAGTAAGTCTAGACTGCCACCCTCCCTCCAGGATGAGCAAGATAACATTGGCTGCTCATTACCACCGTCACCCCCCCCCCCATCAGTCCCTCCAGCTCCAGTATCACTGCTCGAACATGGGTCATCTAGGGCGCAGTATAGCCTGTATCCGTATGTGCCATGTAGTCAGTCAGACTAAGTGGATAATAATGCTTATAGCTGCCATCCCAATCATGTTTATTATAATATGCCTGAAGGGTCAGTTTAAAGAACTAAAATGTATGCAGTAACTCTTATAAAAAATGCAGAATAAAAATGGAAAAATTACTGTACGAGGATATGGTTAAAAACTCTTTTCAAAAAAGCTGTGAAAAAGCTTTGGAACTGGATAGCAATTGGCTGCTTAAGGAGAGGCTACAAAAATCTGTTGGCTAACCTGTTTGATTTGTCTGTAAATGTGTAGTTGACAGTTATCTAAATAAGAAAATTTTTAGAAAGGCCATCCTAACAACTTCAAAATGGACATTGCAGCTCATGAATTATGCATTCAATATATACAGTAGTTTACAGTTTTAGATATAATTGCCTTTTGCACCATGTTTCAAACATTCTTTTAAGAAAGCTATGTTATGGGTAACACTATGTATTAAGTTAGGCAAGTCTCTTTATAACTCTTTGGCTGAAGCTCTGGGTATAATCAGCATAGCTTTGTATAAGTGTAGCAAATTAAGAATAAAATCACAGCAGACTGGTGTTTATATTGGTTAACCTAGGGCAACATTTCTCAAAATGTTTAGGAGAGTCTCTCTGGGGATACCTAGGCCTATATGAGGGGAGATGCAAGCAAATATGAAAATTCGTTGTGAAACATTAATTGCGTAAGGATAGCAGGATATTAATATGTGTACCCATTTACTTCAATGCAAGAAAATACAGCTGTAAGGGCCAGAGCTGTTAGATGTTCTTCTGCCTGGGACCATTTAGGGTCCATCCTTAAACTTATTAACTTCAACAGTCTGAATCATGCTATGATGGTAATCAGACTTGCAACACTAATTGTGTGGATGGCCTTATCTCATTGAGGCCTATACTGCTTGGAAAGCAGGCCAGACAGAGTGCTTTTGAAGTGTCCAAATCCTCCTGTTCCAGATAAACACACCAGTTCATACCATGATGACCAGTTTATCGTATTAAATATATTAAACAAGAAAATTTACATTAACAACATTTAATAATCAATAAACGTGAATCATTTTGAAAGGCAGCATTAAACCACTCACCATCACTTGCCCTCCATAAAACAACATTAAAATGTTCCATTCGCTTTAATACCAACTAAATAAGAAGCAACGTGACACCGCTCACTTCCCTATCATGCACAAAATAATCATTCAAACATAACCAAGGGGGAAACAGAAGAGGGGTTCAGTCAAATCCTCTTCTCCATGTTTGAGTGTTCAAAAACCACAGAACTCAGTACAACAGAACGCTACTCCTCTATGTGTCTTGAGACGCCAAACTGGTAAAGCAATAATTTGCACCAAGCGATAAGTTAAAATAAGATTTAATAATAACAGTTAAGCGCTTTCACTCGCTGAAAACACGAGCTTCCTCAGAACTCCATTGATTAGTGACTATAGCATTTAAATAACTTTTTTGGTGCCAAAAGCGCTACAATAGAATATGAATTCTTAAAGCTGTATACACAGACTGTCATATCAATGTCATAATAGTGATGAATATACACATTCGCTGCTAATACCTACAATACACGAACAAAATCAAAAACTAAACATTAAAATAAACATTAAAATAAATCCAATATTTCATACTATCTGTAACCTTACAAATACTAAAAAACTGTTGTAAAATACTTAATCTGAAAATTACATTAATAATGCTGGCTTAATAGTAATGAAGTCATTCATTCCTGGTGCAGTCGAAGCATCTGTATGTAGCTGCCACCATATTTCCTTGTAAGACAATAAACCTTTAAAATCTCCCCTTCTAGATTCTAATAAAATATTTTCAAGGATAGCAAATTTAAATGTGTGGGTATGTCCATATTTTTTGACATGTTTGTACAAAGCATTTTTCTCATCTTTTGCCCTAATGCTATATAAATGGGCATATATACGTTTGCTCAGCTTTCTTTCCATTTTACCTATGTAAAATCCAGAACAGGCTGTGCATTTAGCCAAGTAAACAGCCCATCTAGTATTACAATTCCCACTAACAAATCTTATATGTGTCTTATGAATATTGTCCAAGATGACACTACATTCATCTAAGATAGCATGGCATTGTTTACAATTTCCACATTTACTGGTCTTCCTATAGGTCAGATGTTTACTTATTTTTCCTCCTTCCAGATAACTTTTTATATTACAACCCATTTTGTTTACAAAGGCGGGTTGTGGTCCCAAAATTTTGACAATATCTTGATCTGTCATTATAATTTTCCAATTATTGGTTATGATCCTCTTGATTTTACTTATTTGTGGGCCATATTCTAAGACACAAGCTCTTCCATAATCAATAGTAGGAAGTGTGGTGTCTTGTGCCTGCTTTACACTATTATGGTTACCCATATTTATTTTATGTCCCAATAGGGATGTATATTTATTTCCCCATTCTCCTATTATAGTTTTACTTATACGGTACATCATATTTGTGTCATAACCTCTATCTTTAAATAGTGAAATTATAAAATTAACTTCTAGCATCTCAGAATATTCAGATGTCATTCTTATGGCCCGTATAATTTGACCCCTAAATATATTAACAAATTGTTCTCTCGGATGATTACTTGAAAATTCTAAATAGCTGTTAGAAAATGTGTTCTTCCTATATAATCTAGATTTGAAACAACCGTCACCTTTAGATATATATGTGTCCAGATACGGAAGTCCTTTGTTACTGTCTGAATAGGTAAACTTCAAAAATTGACTACTAGTATTCAAGAATTGTACAAATTGAGCTAATATCTCCTTATCACCATCCCACAGTATATAAATGTCATCCAGGTATCGAGAATAGTACCTGATATGTTTATAGAAATCACTAGTAAACAATTTGGTTTCCTCCCATTCAAGCATAACCAAATTGGCGTAGATGGGAGTGCATGCCGCTCCCATAGCTACACCTTTGGTTTGCCTGAAGTATTCTCCTTCATATTCTATATAATTATGTTCCAAAACAATGGACATTAAATCAATAATCAAACACACCTTGTCCCAAACAAGTCCACTGTACTTACGAATACTATATGCAAAGGCCTCCAATCCAATATCTTTAGGAATACAGGAAAATAGGTCTATAACATCCACAGTGACAAAAAGAATGTCACAATGCCACTTATTAACTGGATAATTTTTTAAAAATTCCCACGAATCTTTGACTAAGTGTGGCACTCTGTCATAAATATGTTTAAGAAAACTGTCAATTGCTGTACCTAATGGAAACGTTTTGAATCTACTTCCAGATATTATAGGTCTAAATGGTGGGTTTTCAGTACATTTATGTACTTTTGGTATACCCACTATTGAGGCTAAGACTGGATATTCCACCTTTAAATAGTTATATGTTTCCATTGTGATTCTTTGGTCAATAAGGAACTCTTCTGTATGTAAATCTATACGCCTGTAGGCAATATTTATTTCATTTAATGAAACTATCTCGTAATTACCAGAGTTATACAATAATTCATGTATTTTAGAAGTATATGTGTAGTATCATAGAGGACAATTCCTCCCCCTTTATAGGGTTTCATAATTCTAATGTTTTTGTCCCTCCTAAGTTCTTGCAAAAGTTTGTATTCATCATCTGGCAGATTATAATTTATTTTGACCCCTTTAAGATGATTCTGTAATTGATACAATTGTCTAGAAACTGATTTGTCATATACCAATACAGTGGGATGGATAGGGGGCATAAAAGTACTTTTCTTCCTTAGAATAGCTTGTTCTCTCTGCCTCTGTACTTGACAATCTTTGTTGTTAAAAGTAATAGCTAAATTTAATTTTTGAATATACTTTTTAAACTCAGTGAGACTGTCCACTAATTTGAATTTTGTGGTTGGAATAAATTTCATCCCTTTTGAAAAAAGTTTGAAATAAGTAATATTTAATGAAATATCTGTATAATTATAAATATTGAAATTTTTATATGTGTTTACTGCATCTTCTTTGAAAATGTTGTCACATGGCAAAATATGTGAGTGACCTATCACATTTTCCCTGCCACTTCGTTATTATTACTTTGTCTCTTTTCTTCTTCTATAACTGTTTATGGTGTATCACTACCACAAATTTCAATTTCCCCCAACCTAATGTAAGGAACATTGGCTGATGTCTTTGTTAATGCTATTAGTCCCTTATGTAATGATTTTGATGTCTGTTGAAAGGTTGTTGGTGAATTTCCTTGGGGTACCCTCCCCATCTTCTGTCCTTTTGTTGTTTTATATTGCCACCTTGGTATAAAAAATGTGTATTTTCATCCTCCTGCAAATAATGTCCATAGTCATCTTTATGTCGTGTATTAGAAAATGACTTTTTATCTTGATAATTCGTAGAAAATTTTACTGAGTTGTTTTTCTTACCATAATGACCCACTGTATTTCTGCCCCAAATATAAGCTGTATTATTGTGATAATGCTCAATGTCTCTGAAGTTTTTGATTTTTCCTTTTATACGCTTTCTTAGTATTATATTCAGCTATTCTAAACTGTTTCATATATAATCTGTCCCACTGAGGGAATAATAAATCATTTAATATTGTATCATTGAGCTTCTCTACTTCATACATAACTTTGGCTAACTGTCCATCGTTATGTTTAATAAGTGAATGCATATATTGTATACCAAATGAATCAAACAATTGATTAAATTCAGATCTAATATCTGTAGTGATTTCTATACCCATCAGTAATTTAAAAAACCTCAGTCCCTTAGGGACTATTTTGAGCTCTATCCATTTCATTAAATATGCATTATCTAACTTAATCGTGTTGATAATATTGAGCTTTTTGCCCAATGTATAGATAATGTCTCTTAGAGTACCTTGTAATGTAAAAGATTCACTAGGCTTATTTTCCGTATTATCAGTCCAAAAAACACAATTAGTGTCCAAAAACAGTTTCAATGGATTTAGTACTTTTTTGTCCTTTGAATTAGAAGTCTCGGTAATATAAACTCGATTGGAACCACTAGGAATATCCTGTTCCTTCTGTGCATATCTTCGTTTAAGCATCGGCCGCTTAGGTTTGGTGCCAATCCGTTTTGTTTCTTCTTCTGTATCTCCGAAGGAGAAATCAAAAGTGAAATCGGAAATGCCTAGTCGACTGCTCCTTTTCAAAGTGTTAAGTCCTGGGGGAGCCGGTAAATCAATAGGACTCGTACTATTGTGCCTTAATTCTTGTCCATTAGGAATATCTGATAAAGTTGGTAACTGCTCATTAAAAGTGTCACTAAGTCTCTCTGTTCTGCCCAGTAAAGTGTCACCTAAGGAAGCGCCTGTGGCAGCAATATTGTGAATACTTCAGGCAAACCAAAGGTGTAGCTATTGGAGCAGCATGCGCTCTCATCTATGCCAATTTGGTTATGCTTGAATGGGAGGAAACCAAGTTGTTTACTAGTGATTTCTATAAACATATCAGGTACTATTCTCGATACCTGGATGACATTTATATACTGTGGGATGGTGATAAGGAGATATTAGCTCAATTTGTACAATTCTTGAATACTAGTAGTCAATTTTTGAAGTTTACCTATTCAGACAGTAACGAAGGACTTCTGTATCTGGACACATATATATCTCTAAAGGTGACGGTTGTTTCAAATCTAGATTATATAGGAAGAACACATTTTCTAACAGCTATTTAGAATTTTCAAGTAATCATCCGAGAGAACAATTTGTTAATATATTTAGGGGTCAAATTATACGGGCCATAAGAATGACATCTGAATATTCTGAGATGCTAGAAGTTAATTTTATAATTTCACTATTTAAAGATAGAGGTTATGACACAAATATGATGTACCGTATAAGTAAAACTATAATAGGAGAATGGGGAAATAAATATACATCCCTATTGGGACATAAAATAAATATGGGTAACCATAATAGTGTAAAGCAGGCACAAGACACCACACTTCCTACTACTGATTATGGAAGAGCTTGTGTCTTAGAATATGGCCCACAAATAAGTAAAATCAAGAGAATCATAACCAATAATTGGAAAATTATAATGACAGATCAAGATATTGTCAACATTTTGGGACCACAACCCACCTTTGTAAACAAAATGGGTCGTAATATAAAAAGTTATCTGGAAGGAGGAAAAATAAGTAAACATCTGACCTATAGGAAGACCAGTAAATGTGGAAATTGTAAACAATGCCATGCTATCTTAGATGAATGTAGTGTCATCTTGGACAATATTCATAAGACACATATAAGATTTGTTAGTGGGAATTGTAATACTAGATGGGTTGTTTACTTGGCTAAATGCACAGCCTGTTCTGGATTTTACATAGGTAAAATGGAAAGAAAGCTGAGCAAACGTATATATGCCCATTTATATAGCATTAGGGCAAAAGATGAGAAAAATGCTTTGTACAAACATGTCAAAAAATATGGACATACCCACACATTTAAATTTACTATCCTTGAAAATATTTTATTAGAATCTAGAGGGGGAGATTTTAAAGGTTTATTGTCTTACAAGGAAATATGGTGGCAGCTATATGCAGATGCTTCGACTGCACCAGGAATGAATGACTTCATTACTATTAAGCCAGCATTATTAATGTAATTTTCAGATTAAGTATTTTACAACAGTTTTTTAGTATTTGTGAG
This sequence comes from Protopterus annectens, assembly GCF_019279795.1. Taxonomy (NCBI): domain Eukaryota; kingdom Metazoa; phylum Chordata; order Ceratodontiformes; family Protopteridae; genus Protopterus; species Protopterus annectens. The sequence goes on from NC_056749.1 coordinate 111,097,390, forward strand.
GTTACAGATAGTATGAAATATTGGATTTATTTTAATGTTTAGTTTTTGATTTTGTTGTGTATTGTAGGTATTAGCAGCGAATGTGTATATTCATCACTATTATGACATTGATATGACAGTCTGTGTATACAGCTTTAAGAATTCATATTCTATTGTAGTGCTTTTGGCGCCAAAAAAGTTATTTAAATGCTATAGTCACTAATCAATGGAGTTCTGAGGAAGCTTGCGTTTTCAGCGAGTGAAAGCGCTTAACTGTTATTATTAAATCTTATGTTAACTTATCGCTTGGTGCAAATTATTGCTTTACCAGTTTGGCGTCTCAAGACACGTAGAGGAGTAGCATTCTGTTGTACTGTCTTCTCCACCTTTAACTAAACTGTTTCTCCCATTTAAACCATATACAATACCTGGGTTGGGAGGGGTGGGAACAGCAAATCCATGCCAAAATGCCCTTTCCTCTTACTAGTTAAATCTCTACAACTCCTTCCATCTTCTAACTCACTTCCTCCCTCTCAACCCCCCCCCAACTCCTTTCCCAAAACTTAACCCCTTCCTACCTAACTTTACTAAAGTCTAATCCAAACCTGCCTAGCCTATACCGTCTTACCTGCCCCCACCCAGTCACCCCAAACCAATCCTTAAGACATCCAGAGGTAGCACTGTACAAATTAGTCTGCATGCAAACTCCATTTATAACAATCACAGCACTGAATTTGCAGTATTCAGAGCTGTGACTAAGCACATTGTGTATAAAAATTCCTTCAGCTAAACAAGAAATTCAAAAAGCTGTTTTTCTTGTTTATCTAAAAAGATTTTCTCTCATTTATTATTTTTTTTATTCTCAACTCTAGGCCATTTCTGTGTAGCCTGCTACCAGTCAGAAATATTGCAGCTAATAATTGACTGACAGTAGATGTGAATGTGTTAAATAAAGATAACCCCAGTCTGGTGTAGGCATTATAGTTGCTTTCTATTACTGTACTTGTATATCAATTGTGATGTTAGTATAGCTTATTCTGCTGTTTATACCACATACGTTTTGCATACATCTCTTTTGGCTAAACAGCCCAGGACATAGCTGAAAAGGGTCTTTAGATCAGTCCATTGTGCATGGCAAAGTAACAAAATCACAGCACTGAATTTGCAGTATTCAGAGCTGTGACTAAGCACATTGTGTATAAAAATTCCTTCAGCTAAACAAGAAATTCAAAAAGCTGTTTTTCTTGTTTATCTAAAAAGATTTTCTCTCATTTATTATTTTTTTTATTCTCAACTCTAGGCCATTTCTGTGTAGCCTGCTACCAGTCAGAAATATTGCAGTTAATAATTGACTGACAGTAGATGTGAATGTGTTAAATAAAGATAACCCCAGTCTGGTGTAGGCATTATAGTTGCTTTCTATTACTGTACTTGTATATCAATTGTGATGTTAGTATAGCTTATTCTGCTGTTTATACCACATAAGTTTTGCATACATCTCTTTTGGCTAAACAGCCCAGGACATAGCTGAAAAGGGTCTTTAGATCAGTCCATTGTGCATGGCAAAGTAACAAAATGCTGAAGCCAGACTCTCAGACTGAAGAGATGCCTTGCCCTAGAAGCAGAATAGATTGGTGAGAAATATGTCAGGGCACAAATCACCTTCAAGTCTGCCCATATGAGAGCACCATCTGCTTGTTTTTTGCCATGGCTAGCAGATGGTCTCCAGTCTGTGGAACAGGTAGGATCTAGGCCTTTGGAGCAGAGGCTGAAGTCTGACAGGGAGCCAAATAGTATTTAAAAAAGAGAAATATTGCTTAATGCAGGAATTATGGCATTAGCTGACATGGATATTGCAGCCTCTATAGAGGGAACTCCATTGTACTCATCTAAAGAACTAAGAATTTTCTAATTTTGGTTTAGTGCTCAGAATTTTTACTGCAGTTATTTTGAACAGTCGCAGTTTCAGTCACAAACACTTACAGTTTGCAAATGTCAGTTTTAATACACTAACTTATATCCACTAATCATATATGGTAGTGCACAGTCACAAATCCATGCCATCATCTTGCCCCTAGGGGTAATATATTGGGTAAAATAAGGTTATATTGGTTAGACTTGTCAGGGCCCTTAAGCTGTTAGTCTGGTAATCTCCTATGAAGCTATGATAAGTCTTCTGCACTTAATTCATTATTAAAAAGTAACAAAAAAGCAGATGCGTTCACATTATACAGCTCTTCCCATCTACAGCCATCTCTACGAAAAATTAAAAGAATAGAAGCACAATGCCATTGCATGTGCATGTGTAGGTGCAACTGGATTGGTTCTGCATTGCAGTGTGTATATAGATCAACTTCGAATGGAAAAGTGCTTTGATCCAAGTAGAAGCTACTTGGCATGTATCCCTCATGCAGTAACTGAAAAACTGTGAGTTAAAATGCTGCATAAGTCAGCCTAGAAATAATGTACACCAAAAGCACAACTTGTGGGTTTTCACTCCTTTTACAAGGACAGCAGTTGCTAAGAGGTTACATTTTTTATGCTTACAGATAATTCCAGTTCGACAATGTAAAAACTCCACTGCCAATCAATCTGCAGACCGGTGATCCGCTGTGGCGACCCCTAATGGGAGAAGCCGAAAGACAAGACAGATAATTCATACCAGAATCAGAGAATTATAATTACAGTGCAGCTTCTTACAGAATCTGAAGGAACTGTAGTTTTTTTCCAGCTCACTACCTCACATTTGTACATCTACGCAGACTTGAGCATTATTTGTCTGTCCTCAGATTTTTATGCATAACCCCAAGTGTTTTCAGAGCTGAATACATTTTGACGTTTTTCATTTAACTACAGAAACACTTTTTTCATCCTGACTGAGAAATAGATAACATTCTTACATTAAGATGTTGATGTTAAGATGTTAAGATGTTGATGATGACAGCCACAGGTTCGCAGGCTGCTTATGTTTTCTGCAGTATGAAAACTACAGTAGACTCAGCAATTTTTTTTCTTTCTTCCTCTTACATGTTTCCAGCTGAACATTCCTTCATTTTCTCCCAGCCAGTATTGTTCTCTCTTTCCCTACTATTACAAACATACTTCCCACATTTGTCAAGTTTGTTTCAGGTAACCAGCATCCACCACTACCTCACTTAACTATAGCACATTCCTTTCTGTTGTCTGGCTTTTCTAGCCCATTCTGATTATTATGAATTTATGTAGTGCACATGTCTCTAAACTTGAACAAACGTACAATAAAATAACAAAGTTTGCTATTTATATAGCAAACAGAACCCATCATTGCATGGCACTTATGAAAACTGAATGGCTAAGGCTCACTTATCCACTTCCCTTTGCTCAGATAAAAAATATCTTAATGCACTGCATGACTCTAATACATTTCCTGCCACTGGAGGCCTCGCCTGTTGGTATGTTATTCAGTGTAACCTAAGGTCATAAGCCAATAAGTGACACAAACATAAAACTCAGAAATTGCCATTAGGATTCTCTTTCCAACCTGGGCATCTTACATTTTGAGTAAGTTATCTGCTCGCAGCAGAACTGTCCCCAAGATCTCTTAACTTAAAGAAACAGTAAGAGGCTTCCTTACCACTTACTGGGGGTGCCACTGGAAAATGGCACCCCAGTGACACCCTAGTGACACTCTTATGTGTGTGTATATATATATATATATATATATATATATATATATATATATATATATATATATATATATAGATATCTCAAATGACATCTTTCACTTCTGTACACATATAACTGATACCCTGCCTTCTATTAACTGCTGTCTGTCTCTCTCTCTCTCTCTCTCTCTCTCTCTCTAATTTCTGCCTCAGTCTTTCTTCCTTACTACTTAATCATGTGACTGCCCTAACATAACACTACTGTTATACGCCTTGACTAACTCAGTAACATATTCTGCTGTTATTCTTGTAATAGCCATCATCACTACTCTAACATAACACTACTGTTATACACCTTGACTAACTCATTACATATTCTGCTGTTAGTCTTGTAGTAGCCATTAGGTTGAAGAATAACATTACTGGATGGATTGTAAAAAGGGATAAAAAGTGAAGATTAACCCATTAAAGGCAACTATTTTGTACACGGTTTAAGCATCTAAATGACTGTGCTTCTACAAGTATTCCTTCGGTAACTCTGTATATTAGTATGGAGTACAGTGCGTATTCCTTTAGCAACTCTGTATATATTAGTATGGAGTACAGTGCGTATTCCTTGAGTAACTCTGTGTATATTAGTATGGAGTACAGGGCGTATTCCTTCAGCAACTCTGTATATATTAGTATGGAGTACAGTGCGTTTTCTTTGAGTAACTCTGTGTATATTAGTATGGAGTACAGGGCGTATTCCTTCAGTGCCTTTGCGTGTATCAGTATGGAGTACAGGGCGTATTCCTTCAGGAACTCTGCGTATATCAGTATGGAGTACAGGGCATATTCCTGCAGGAACTCTGCATATATCAGTATAAAGTACAGGGCACATTCCTTCAGGAACTCTGCATATATCAGTATGGAGTACAGGGTGTAGTCCTTCAGGAACTCTGCGTATATCAGTATGAAGTACAGGGCACATTCCTTCAGGAACTCTGCATATATCAGTATGGAGTGCACGCCGTATTCCTTCAGGAACTCTGCATATATCAGTATGGAGTACAGTGCGTATTCCTTCAGTAACTCTGCGTATATTAGTATGGAGTACAGTGCGTATTCCTTCAGTAACTCTGCATATATTAATATGGAGTACAGTGCATATTTCTTCAGTAACTCTGCTTATATTAGTATGGACTGCAGTGCGTATTCCTTCAGTAACTCTGCGTATATTAGTATGGAGTACAGTGCGTGTTCCTTCAGTAACTCTGCGTATATTAGTATGGAGTACAGTGCGTATTCCTTCAGTAACTCTGCATATATTAATATGGAGTACAGTGCATATTTCTTCAGTAACTCTGCTTATATTAGTATGGACTGCAGTGCGTATTCCTTCTGTAACTCTGCAAATATTAGTATGACTGCAGTGTGTATTCCTTCAGTAACTCTCTGTATATTAGTATGCAGTACAGTGTGTATTCCTTCAGTAACTCTCTGCATATTAGTATGGAGTACAGGGCGCATTCCTTCCGTAACTCTCTGTATATTAGTATGGAGTACAGGGCGCGTTCCTTCCATAACTCTCTGTATATTAGTATGGAGTACAGGGCGTGTTCCTTCCAGAACTCTCTGTATATCAGTATGGAGTACGGGGAGCATTCCTTCTGAAACTCTCTATATATCAGTATGGAGTACAATGCGCGTTTCTTCCAGAACTCTCTGTATATCAGTATGGCGTACAAGGCATGTTCCTTCCAGAACTCTCTGTATATCAGTATGGAGTACAGGGCGTATTCCTTCAGGAACGCTGTAAATATCAGTAGGGAGTACAGGGCGTATTCCTTCAGGAATGCTGTGTATATCAGTATGGAGTATAGGACGTATTCCTTCAGGAACGCTGCGTATATCAGTATGGAGTATAGGACGTATTCCTTCAGGAACGCTGCGTATATCAGTAAGGAGTACAGGACATATTCCTTCAGGAACTCTGCGTATATCGGTATGGAGTACAGGTTGTATTCCTTCATGAACTCTGCGTATATCGGTATGGAGTACAGGGTGTATTCCTTCAGGAACTCTGCTTATATCAGTCTGGAGTACAGGGCATATTCCTTCAGGAACTCAGTGTATATCAGTATGGAGTACAGGGCGTGTTCCTTCAGGAACTCTTGGTATATGAGTATGGAGTACAGGGTGTGTTCCTTCAGGAACTCTTGGTATATCAGTATGGAGTACAGGGCATGTTCCTTCAGGAACTCTCGGTATATCAGTATGGAGTGCTGGTTGTGTTTTTTTCAAGAACGCTGCATATACCAGTATGGAGTGCAGGGCATGCTCCTTCAGGAACTCTGCGTATACTAGTATGGAGTGCAGGGCATATTCCTTCAGGAACTCTGCGTATATCAGTATGGAGTGCAGGGCGTGTTCCTTCAGGGAACTGCGTATATCAGTATGGAGGGCAGGGTGTGTTCCTTCAGGAACTCTGCGCATATCAGTATGGATTGCAAGGCGTGTTCCTTCAGGAACTTTGTGCATATCGGTATGGAGTGCAGGGCGTGTTTCTTCAGATACTCTGTGCATATCAGTATGGAGTGCAGGGCGTGTTCCTTCAGGAACTCTGCACATATCAGTAAGGAGTGCAAGGTGTGTTCCTTCAGGAACTCTACGCATATCAGCATGGAGTGCAGGGCATGTTCCCTCAGGAACTCTGCACATATCAGCATGAAGTACCATGCATGTTCCTTCAGAAACACTGCGAATATCAGCATGGAGTGCAGGGCGTATTCCTTCAGGAACTCTGTGCATATCAATATGGAGTGCAGGGCGTATTCCTTCTGGAACTCTGCACATACCAGTATGGAGTGCAGGGTGTATCCTTTCAGGAACTCTACGCATATCAGTATGGAGTGTAGGGCGTATCCCTTCAGGATCTCTGTGCATATCAGTATGGAGTACAGGACGTATTCCTTCTGGAACTCTGCGTATATCAGTATGTAGTGCATGGCATATCCCTTCAGGAACTCTGCACATACCAGTATGGAGTGCAGGGTGTATCTTTTCAGGAACTCTACGCATATCAGTATGGAGTGCAGGGCGTATCCCTTCAGGAACTCTGTATATATTAGTATGGAGTACAGTGCATATTCCTTGAGTAACTCTGTGTATATTAGTATGGAGTACAGGGTGTATTCCTTTAGTACCTCTGCTTGTATCAGTATGGAGTACAGAGCATATTCCTTCAGGAAATCTGCGTATATCAGTATGGAGTACAGGGCATATTCCTTCAGGAACTCTGCGTATATCAATATGGAGTACAGGGCGTATTCCTTCAGGAACTCTGCGTATATCAGTATGTAGTACAGGGCGTATTCCTTCAGGAACTCTGCGTATATCAGTATGGAGTACAGTGCGTATTCCTTCAGTAACTGCTTATATTGGTATGGAGTACAGTGCATATTCCTTCAGTAACTCTGCATATATTAGTATGAAGTACAGTGCGTATTCCTTCAGGAACTCTGCGTATATTAGCCTTGAGTACAGTGCGTATTCCTTCAGTAACTCTGCGTATATTAGTATTGAGTATAGTGCGTATTCCTTCAGTAACTCTGCGTATACTAGTATGGAGTACAATGCATATTCCTTCAGTAACTCTCCGTATATTAGTATGGAGTACAGTGTGTATTCCTTTAGTAACTCTGCTTATATTAGTATGGACTACAGTGCGTATTCCTTCAGTAACTCTGCGAATATTAGTATTGACTGCAGTGCGTATTCCTTCAGTAAGTCTCTGTATATTAGCATGGAGTACAGTGTGTATTCCTTCATTAGCTCTCTGTATATTAGTATGGAGTACAGGGCACGTTCCTTCCGTAACTCTCTGTATATTAGTATGGAGTACAGGGTGCATTCCTTCCGTAACTCTCTGTATATTAGTATGGAGTACAGGGCGCATTCCTTCTGTAACTCTCTGTATATCAGTATGTAGTACAGGAGTTTTCCTTCTGGAACTCTCTGTATATCAGTATGGAGTACATGGAGTGTTCCTTCCAGATCTCTCTCTGTATATCAGTATGGAGTACAGGGCATATTCCTTCTGGAACTCTCTGTATATCAGTATGGAGTACAGGGCGTATACCTTCCAAAACTCTCTGTATATTAGTAAGGGGTACAGGGCATATTCCTTCCAGACCGCTGCATATATAAGTATGGAGTACAGGACATATTCCTTCAGGAATGCTGCGTATATCAGTATGGAGTACAGGAAGTATTCCTTCAGGAACTCTGTGTATATCGGTATGGAGTACAGGGTGTATTCCTTCAAGAACTCTGCTTATATCGGTATGGAGTACAGGGCGTATTCCTTCAGGAACTCTGCTTATATTAGTATGGAGTACAGGGCATGTTCCTTCAAGAACTCTAGGTATATCAGTATGGAGTACAGGGCGTGTTCCTTCAGGAACTCTCAGTATATCAGTATGGAGTGCAGGGCGTGTTCCTTCAGGAACTCTCTGTATATCAGTATGGAGTGCAGGGCATGTTCCTTCAGGAACTCTGCGTATACCAGTATGGAGTGCAGGGTGTGTTCCTTCAGGAACTCTGTGTATACTAGTATGAAGTGCAGGACATGTTCCTTCAGGAATTCTGCGTATATCAGTATGGCGTGCAGGAGTCTACTTCACATTGTCTTAAGCTTACAGTATCGAGTCTGATATTGTCGGCACGACAATATCGAAAGTGAAGAACATCGTGCAAGTAAACGGAAATCTCCATAAGGTGAGATTTCCGTTTACCTCAATGTAGTGTGGTCTCGGAATTGGTATATTTAAGTAGGGGGGTGTGGGTGGTGCAGCGGGGCTTGCCCCCCTGCCTACACCATTTAGTTTTTTTTTTAATTTGTTTTTTATTTTACTTTACGTTTAATCGATCAATAAAATTTGACCTTTATTGATTTGATTAAGTAAACTTTTGACAACGTGATATAGATGCGAGTGCAGGGTGTGTTCCTTCAGGAAATGTGTGCATATCAGTATGGAGTGCAGGGAGTGTTCCTTCAAGAACTCTGCTTATATCAATTTGGAGTGCAGGGCATGTTCCTTCAGGAACTCTGCGCATATCGGTATGGAGTGCAGGGCGTGTTCCTTCAGATACTCTGCGCATATCAATATGGAGTGTAGGGCATGTTCCTTCAGGAACTCTGCGCATATCAGCATGGAGTGCAGGGCGTATTCCTTCAGGAACTCTGTGCATATCAGCATGGAGTGCAGGACGTATTCCTTCAGGAACTCTGCGCGTATCAGTATGGAGTGCAGGGCGTATTCCTTCAGGAACTCTGCACATATCAGTATGAAATGCAGGGTGTATCCCTTCAGGAGCTCTGCACATTTCAGTATGGAGTGCAGGGTGTATCCCTTCAGGAACTTTGCGCATATCAGTATGGAGTCCAGAGCGTATCCCTTCAGGAACTCTGTGCATTCCTGAGGGGATACGCCCTGCACTCCATACTGATGGAGGCCACGGCATATTTCTTCAGGAACTCTGCACATATCAGTATGGAGTCCAGGGTGTATCCCTTCAGTAAATCTCTGTATATTAGTATGGAGTGCAGGGCGTATCCCTTCAGGAATTCTGTGCATATTAGTATGGAGTGCAGGGCGTATTCCTTCAGGAACTCTGCACATATTATTATGGAGTGCAGGGCATATTCCTTCCGGAACTCTGCGCATATTAGTATGTAGTGCAGGATGTAGCCTTTCAGGAACTCTACACATATTAGTGTGGAGTGCAGGGTGTATCCCTTCAGGAACTCTGCACATATTAGTATGGAGTGCAGGGCGTACTCTTCAGGAACTCCGCACATATTAGTATGGACTGCAGTGCGTCTTCCTGCAGGAACTCCGCGTACATTAGTATGGACTGCAGTGCAGATTCCTGCAGTAACTCCACATATATTAGTAAGGACTGCAGTGCGGATTCCTGCAGTAATTCTGCGTATATTAGTATGGACTGCAGTGTGGATTCCTGCAGTAACTCTGCATATATTAGTATGGACTGCAGTGTGTATTCCTGCAGTTACGCTGAGTATATTAGTATTGACTACAGTGCGTATTCCTTAAGTAACTCTGCATACATTGCACATTCCTTCAGTATCTCAGTGTATATTAGTATTGACTACAGTGCATATTCCTTCTGTAACTCTCTGTATATCAGTATGGAGTACAGTGCATATTGCTTCCATAACTCTCTGTATATCAGTATGGCATACATTGCGTATTCCTTTCGTAACTCTCTGTATATCACTATGGAGTACACTCCATATTCCTTCTGGAACTGAGCATATATTAGTAGGGAGAACACTGCGTATTCCTTCAGTTACTCTGCGTATATTAGTGCAGCATTCAGTGCATATTCCTTCAGTAAGACTGTGTATATTAGTATGGCGTGCAGTGTGTATTCCTTCAGAAACTCTGTGTATATTAGTATGACATACAGTCCGTATTCCTTCAGAAACTCTGTGTGTATTAGTTTGGAGTTCAGTGCGTATTCCTTCAGTAACTCTCTGTATATTAGTATGGAGTGCAGTGTGTATTCCTTCAGTAAGTCTGCGTATATTAGTGTGGAGTGCAATTGTGTATTCCTTCAGCAACTCTGCGTATATTAGTGTGGAGTTAAGTGCGTATTCCTTCAGCAAATCTGCGTATATCAGTGTGGAGTGCAGTGTGTATTCCTTCAGTAACTCTCCGTATATTAGTGTGGACTGCAGTGCGTATTCCTTCAGCAACTCTGCGTATATTATTGTGGAGTGCAGTGTGTATTTCTTCAGTAACTATGCGTATAGTAGTCTGGAGTGCAGTGCTTCTTTCTTCAGTAACTATATGTATATTAGTGTGTCATGCAGTGCATATTCCTTCATTAGCTCTGCATATATTAGTGTGGAGTGCAGTGCGTATTCCTTCAGTAACTCTGCGTATATTAGTGTGGAGTGCAGTGCGTATTCCTTCAGTAACTCTCCGTTTATTAGTGTGGAGTGCAGTGTGTATGCCTTCAGGAACTCTGCATATATTAGTGTGGAGTGCAGTGTTTATTCCTTCAGCAAGTCTGCGTATATTAGTATGGAGTGCAGGGCGTATCCCTTCTGGAACTCTGTGCATATCAGTATGGAGTGCAGGGCGTATCCCTTCAGGAACTCTGTGCATATTAGTATGGAGTACAGGGCATATTGCTTCAGGAACTCTGCACATATTAGTATGGAGTGCAGGGAATATTCCTTCAGAAACTCTGCGCATATTAGTATGGAGTGCAGGTCATATCCCTTCAGGAACTCTGCACATATTAGTATGGAGTGCGGGGCGTGTCCTTCAGGAACTCTGCGCATATTAGTATGGAGTACAGGGCATGTTCCTTCAAGAACTATAGGTATATCAGTATGGAGTACAGGGCGTGTTCCTTCAGGAACTGCCAGTATATCAGTATAGAGTGCAGGGCGTGTTCCTTCAGGAACTCTTGGTATATCAGTACGGAGTGCAGGGCGTGTTCCTTCAGCAACTCTGTGTGTACCAGTATGGAGTGCAGGGTGTGTTCCTTCAGGAACTCTGCCTCTACTAGTATGAAGTGCAGGGCGTGTTCCTTCAGGAACTCTGCGTATATCAGTATGGCATGCAGGAGTCTACTTCATGTTGTCGTAAGCTGACAGTATCGAGTCTGATATTGTCGGCACGACAATATCGAAAGTGAAGAACATTGTGCAAGTAAACAGAAATCTCTGTAAGGGGAGATTTCCATTTATCTCAATGTAGTGCAGTCTCGTAATTGGTATATTTAAGTAGGGGGGGGTGTGGGCGGTGCAGGGGGGCTTGCCCCCCTGCCTACACCATTTAGTTTTTTTTTTTTTAATTTGTTTTTTATTTTACGTTAGTCAATGTTTTACTTAATCGATCAATAAAATTCAACCTTTATTGATTCGATTAAGTAAACTTTCGATAACGTGATATAGACGCGAGTGCAGGGTGTGTTCCTTCAGGAAATGTAGGCATATCAGTATGGAGTGCAGGGCATGTTCCTTCAAGAACTCTGCTTATATCAATTTGGAGTGCAGGGCATGTTCCTTCAGGAACTCTGCACATATCGGTATGAAGTGCAGGGCATGTTCCTTCAGATACTCTGTGCATATCAGTATGGAGTGCAGGGCATGTTTCTTCAGGAACTCTGCGCATATCAGCATGGAGTGCAGGACGTATTCCTTCAGAAACTATGCCAATATCAGTATGGAGTGCAGGGCGTATTCCTTCAGAAACTCTGCGCATATTATTATGGAATGCAGGGCGTATTCCTTCAGGAACTCTGCGCATATTAGTATAGAGTGCAGGGCTTATCCCTTCAGGAACTCTGCGAATATAAGTATGGAGTGCAGGGCGTATCCCTTCAGGAACTCTGCACATACTAATATGGAGTGCAGGGTGTATCCCTTCAGGAACCCTGCGCTTATTAGTATGGAGTGCAGGGCATATCCCTTCAGGAACATTGCACATATTAGTATGGCGTGCAGGGCATATCCCCTCCAGAACTCTGCGCATATTAGTATGAAGTGCAGGGTGTAGCCTTTCAGGAACTCTACACATATTAGTGTGGAATGCAGGGTGTATCCCTTCAGGAACTCTGCGCATATTAGTATGGAGTGCAGGGCATATCCCTTCAGGAACTCTGCACATATTAGTATGGAGTGCAGGGCGTATCCTTTCAGGAACTCCGCACATATTAGTATGGACTGCAGTGCGTCTTCTTGCAGGAACTCCACGTACATTAGTATGGACTGCAGTGCAGATTCCTGCAGTAACTCCACATATATTAGTATGGACTGCAGTGCAGATTCCTGCAGTAATTCTGCGTATATTAGTATGGAGTGCAGTGTGGATTCCTGCAGTAACTCTGCGTATATTAGTATGGACTGCAGTGTGTATTCCTGCAGTTACTCTCCGTATATTAGTATGAACTACAGTGCGTATTCCTTCCGTAACTCTCTGTATATCAGTATGGAGTACAGTGCATATTCCTTTTATAACTCCCTGTAGCTCAGTATGGAGTACAGTGTGTATTCCTTCTGTAACTCTCTGTATATCAGTATGGAGTACAGTGCATATTCCTTCCATAACTCTCTGTATATCAGTATGGCGTACAGTGCGCATTCCTTCCGTAACTCTCTGTATATCACTATGGAGTACACTGCATATTCAATCAGGAACTCTGTGTATATCAGTATGGAGTTCAATGCATATTCCTTCACGAACTCTGTGTCTATTAGTATGGAGTACACTCCATATTCCTTCTGGAATAGTGCATAGATTAGTAGGGAGTGCACTGTGTATTCCTTCAGGAACTCTGCATATATTAGTATGACATACAGTGCGTATTCCTTCAGTTACTCTGCATATATTAGTACGGCGTACAGTGTACATTCCTTCAGTAAGTCTGTGTATATTAGTATGGCGTACAGTGTGTATTCCTTCAGTAACTCTGTGTATATTAGTATGGCGTACAGTCCATATTCCTTCAGTAACTCTGTGTATATTAGTTTGGAGTTCAGTGCGTATTCCTTCAGTAACTATCTGTATATTAGTGTGGAGTGCAGTGTGTATTCCTTCAGTAAGTCTGCGTATATTGGTGTGGAGTGCAGTGCATATTCCTTCAGTAACTCTGTGTATATTAGTGTGGAGTGCAATTGTGTATTCTTTCAGCAACTCTGCATATATTAGTGTGGAGTTAAGTGCGTATTCCTTCAGTAAATCTGCGTATATCAGTGTGGAGTGCAGTGCTTATTCCTTCAGTAACTGCGTATATTAGTGTGGAGTACAGTGAGTATTCCTTCAGCAACTCTGCGTATATTAGTGTGGAGTGCAGTGTGTATTCCTTCAGTAACTCTCCGTATATTAGTGTGGAATGCACTGTATATTCCTTCAACAACTCTGCACATAGTGTGGAGTGCAGTGCGCATTTCTTTAGCAACTCTCCGTATATTATTGTGGAGTGCAGTGCGTATTTCTTCGGTAACTACACTTATAGTAGTCTGGAGTGCAGTGCTTCTTTCTTCAGTAACTATATGTATATAAGTGTGTCATGCAGTGCATATTCCTTCGTTAACTCTGCATATATTAGTGTGGAGTGCAGTGCATATTCCTTCAGTAACTCTGCATATATTAGCGTGTAGTGCAGTGCGTATTCCTTCAGTAATTATGCGTATATTAGTGTGGAGTGCAGTGCATATTCCTTCAGTAACTCTCTGTTTATTAGTGTGGAGTGCAGTGTATATTCCTTCAGCAACTCTGCATATATTAGTGTGGAGTGCAGTGTTTATTCCTTCAGCAAGTCTGCGTATATTAGTATGGAGAGCAGGGCGTATCCCTTCTGGAACTCTGCGCATATCGGTATGGAGTCCAGGGCATATCCCTTCTGGAACTCTGCGCATATCGGTATGGAGTCTAGAGTGTATCCCTTCAGTAAATCTCTGTATATTAGTATGGTGTCCAGGGCGTATGCCTTCAGTAAATCTCTGTATATTAGCATGGAGTGCAGGGCATATCCCTTCTGGAACTCTGTGCATATTAGTATGGAGTACAGGGTGTATTCCTTCAGGAACTCTGCATATATTAGTATGGAGTCCAGGGCGTATCCCTTCAGTAAATCTCTGTATATTAGTATGGAGTGCAGGGTGTATCCCTTCAGGAACTCTGTGCATATTAGTATGGAGTACAGGGCGTATTCCTTCAGGAACTCTGCGCATATTAGTATGGAGTGCAGGGCCTATCCTTTCAGGAACTCTGCGCATATTAGTGTGGAGTGCAGGGAGTATCCCTTCAGGAACTATGCGCATATTAGTATGGAATACCGGGCATATCCCTTCAGGAACTCTGCACATATTAGTATGGAGTGCAGGGTGCATCCCTTCTGGAACACTGTGTATATTAGAGGGAGTGCAGTGTGTATTCCTTCAGTAACTCTGCATATATTATTGTGGAGTGCAGTGCGTATTACTTCAGTAACTCTGCACATATCAGTTTGGAGTGCAGTGCGCATTCCTTCAGCAACTCTGCATATATTAGTGTGGAGTGCAGTGTTTATTCCTTCAGCAAGTCTGCGTATATTAGTATGGAGAGCAGGGCGTATCCCTTCTGGAACTCTGCGCATATCGGTATGGAGTCCAGGGCATATCCCTTCTGGAACTCTGCGCATATCGGTATGGAGTCTAGAGTGTATCCCTTCAGTAAATCTCTGTATATTAGTATGGTGTCCAGGGCGTATGCCTTCAGTAAATCTCTGTATATTAGCATGGAGTGCAGGGCATATCCCTTCTGGATCTCTGTGCATATTAGTATGGAGTACAGGGTGTATTCCTTCAGGAACTCTGCATATATTAGTATGGAGTCCAGGGCGTATCCCTTCAGTAAATCTCTGTATATTAGTATGGAGTGCAGGGTGTATCCCTTCAGGAACTCTGTGCATATTAGTATGGAGTACAGGGCGTATTCCTTCAGGAACTCTGAGCATATTAGTATGGAGTGCAGGGCCTATCCTTTCAGGAACTCTGCGCATATTAGTGTGGAGTGCAGGGAGTATCCCTTCAGGAACTATGCGCATATTAGTATGGAATACAGGGCATATCCCTTCAGGAACTCTGCACATATTAGTATGGAGTGCAGGGTGCATCCCTTCTGGAACACTGTGTATATTAGAGGGAGTGCAGTGTGTATTCCTTCAGTAACTCTGCATATATTATTGTGGAGTGCAGTGCGTATTACTTCAGTAACTCTGCACATATCAGTTTGGAGTGCAGTGCGCATTCCTTCAGCAACTCTGCGTATATTAGTGTGGAGTGCAGTGCGTATTTCTTCAGTAACTATGCGTATAGTAGTCTGGAGTGCAGTGCTTCTTCCTTCAGTAACTATATGTATATTAGTGTAGAGTGCAGTGCATATTCCTTTGTTAACTCTGTGTATATTAGTGTGGAGTGCAGTGCGTATTCCTTCAGTAACTCTGCGTATATTAGTGTGGAGTGCAGTGTGTATTCCTTCAGTAATTATAAGTATATTAGTGTGGAGTGCAGTGCGTATTCCTTCAGTAACTCTAGGTTTATTAGTGTGGAGTGCAGTGTGTATTCCTTCAGCAACTCTGCATATATTATTGTGGAGTGCAGTGCGTATTTCTTCAGTAACTGCACATATTAGTATGGAGTGCAGGGAGTATTCCTACAGGAAATCTGCGCATATTAGTATGGAGTGCAGGTCATATCCCTTCAGGAACTCTGTGCATATTAGTATGGAGTGCAGGGCGTATCCCGTCAGGAACTCTGAACATATCAATATGGAGTGCAGGGCATATCCCTTCTGGAACTCTGCGCATATTAGTATGGAACGCAGGGCGTATTCCTTGAGGAACTCTGCTCATATTAGTATGGAGCGTAGGGCTTATCCCGTCAAGAACTCTGCGCATATAAGTATGGAGTGCAGGGCATATCCCTTTAGAAACTCTGCAAATACTAGTATGGAATGCAGGGCGTATCCCTTCAGGAACTCTGCACATATTAGTATGGAGTGCAGGGCATATCCCTTCAGGAACTTTGCACATATTAGTATGGAGTGCAAGGCATATCCCTTCCGGAATTCTGCGCATATTAGTATGAAGTGCAGGGCGTAGCCTTTCAGGAACTCTACACATATTAGTGTAGAGTGCAGGGTGTATCCCTTCAGTAACTCTGCGCATATTAGTATGGAGTGCAGGGAGTATCCCTTCAGGAACTCTGCGCATATTAGTATGGAGTGCATTGCGTATCTCTTCAGGATCTCTGCACTTATTAGTATGGAGTGCTGGGCATATCCTTTCCAGAAGTCTGTGCATATTAGTATGGAGTGCAGGGCGTATCCTTTCAGGAACTCTACGCATATTAGTATGGCATGCAGGGCATATCCTTAAAGAACTCCGCATATATTAGTATGGAGTGCAAGGCGTTTTTCTTCAGGAACTCTGCGCATATTAGTATGGAGTGCAGGGCATATCCCTTCAGGACCTCTGCGTGTATTAGTATGGACTGCAGCGCTTCTTCCTACAGGAACTCCGTGTACATTAGTGTGGACTGCAGTTCAGATTCCTGCAGTAACTCCACATATATTAGTATGGACTGCAGTGCAGATTCCTGCAGTAACTCTGCGTATATTAGTATGGACTGCAGTAACTCTGAGTATATTAGTATGGACTACAGTGCGTATTCCTTCAGTATGTCAGTGTATATTAGTATGAATTACTGTGCATATTCCTTCTGTAACTCTCTGTAGATCAGTATGGAGTACAGTGCGTATTCCTTCTGTAACTCTCTGTATATCAGTATGGAGTACAGTGCATATTCCTTCCGTAACTCTCTGTATATCAGTATGGAGTACAGTGCATATTCCTTCTGTAACTCTCTGTATATCAGTATGGAATACAGTGCATATTCCTTCCGTAACTCTCTGTATATCAGTATGGAGTTCACTGCATATTCCTTCAGGAACTCTGCGTATATTAGTATGGAGTACACTCTATATTCCTACATGAACTCTGCTTATGTTAGTATGGAGTACATTGCATATTCCTTCATGAATTCTGCATATAATAGCTTGGAGTACAGTGCGTTTTCCTTCAGGAACTCTGCATATATTAGTATAGAGTACAGTGCATATTCCTGCATATTAGTATGGTGTACAGTGTGTATTCCTTCAGGAACTCTAATTATATTATTATGGTGTACAGTGCGTATTCCTTCAGTTACTCTGCGTATATTAGTATGGTGTACAGTGCATATTCCTTCAGTAACTCTGTGTATATTAATATGGCATACAGTGCATATTAATTCAGTAACTCTGTGTATATTAGTGCGGAGTGCAGTGCATATTCCTTCAGTAACTGCTTATATTAGTATGGAGTGCAGTGCATATTCCTTCAGTAACTCTGCATATATTTGTGTGGAGTGCAGTGCCCATTCCTTCAGTAACTCTGGGTATATTAGTGTGGAGTGCAGTGCGTATTCCTTCAGTAACTCTGCTTATATTAGTGTGGAGTGCAGTGTGTATTCCTTCACTAACTCTGTATATTAGTGTGGAGTGCATTGTGTATTCCTTCAGCAACTCTGCACATATTAGTGTGGAGTACAGTACATATTCCTTCAGTCACTCTGCGTATATTATGGTGGAGTGCAGTGCATATTCCTTCAGTAACTCCATGTATATTTGTATGGCGTATGGTGAGTATTCTTCCAGTAACTCTGCGTATATTAGTGTGGCATACAGTGCGTATTCCTTCAGTAACTCTGTGTATATTATTGTGGCGTACAGTGCGTCTTCGTTCAGCAACTCTGTTTATATTAGTATGGCGTACAGTGCGTATTCCTTCCATAACTGTGTATATTAGTATGGTGTACAGTGCGTATTCCTTCAGTAACTCTGTGTATATTAGTATGGCGTACAGTGCGTATTCCTTCAGTAACTCTGTGTATATTAGTATGGCGTACAGTGCGTATTCCTTCAGTAACTCTGTGTATATTAGTATGGCGTACAGTGCGTATTCCTTCAGTAACTCTGTGTATATTAGTATGGAGTACAGTGCGTATTCCTTCAGTAACTCTGTGTATATTAGTATGCAGTACAGTGCCTATTCCTTTCAGTAACTGTGTATATTAGTATGGAGTACAGTGCATATTCCTTCAGTAACTCTGTGTATATTAGTATGGAGTACAGTGCTTTTTTAGCTATAACTTCATTAACACAATAGGTTTCAATCTGTGTTTTTTTTTCCAGTCACTGATTTTTGATGAAGTGGATCTTTCCGATGCAAGTGTAGCAGAGACAAGTATCAAGAACATTAACAACAGTTTCACGGTAAGTGTCTTCGGAGTAACAAGTCCCTAGATATTTGGAATATGGCCTATTCATGCATAAAGCAGTCAGTATGTTGGACTGTTGTCTTTCATCCAAATGGTGTTCACAGTGGTGTCACTTACCCTGTACTGAAGACCCCTGGCAATTGGTTAGGTCCCTCACCCACTACATATGGTATCCACTGCCCTCAGTAGAGGTTTTGTATTTTCTGCCTTCACATTTCCCCAAATGTGCCACTGATTTGCTTTAAGTAATCTAAAATGCAGTCAGTATGTAGTAGCAACTCCCTAGCCATGTACTGTAACTATGCATGTGTAGTGCTCACTGCAGTAATTTTAAACCAAAATACTGGTGGTGTTTCTGTTTTTTTTTTAATTGCTCAAATAATAAACCATACATTGCTCGCTTTCTGTGTATAAAGTAAATGAACCAGGTGTCAATATAAAACACATCTAATTCTAAGTCTAGACTGCTGGAAGGCTGAGAGAAAAAAAAAGTTAAAAATGGGTGACTGCCTCCTATAATTATACCAGTTTTATTTTTGGGATGAAATATTGTTATTGCAAGTTGGCATTAACATTTGAATTCTACAAACTTGTGAAGCAACCTGGTGCCCTGAGGTGATCAGTCTTTATGAAGCATTACCAGAGCTGACATTCACAATGAAGATAGAGCATACACAGATAATGGCATTCCTTGAATTAATATACACTTGATACCAGCCACAAAAAAATATTGTATGATGGCTCATGAAATCCTTTACTTTAGTGGTAAGTAATTCCCTTGACTGTATCCTGTTTGCATTTCAGTGCATTAGTAATACTTCCACTTGTGTATGTCAGTGTGTAATTAAGTTCAGGATCTGAGCCTCAGTGTATGAAATAAAAGGTAAGATTCAGTCTGAAAGATATCCTAGTATTACACAATTATGTGTGTTGCATAAATACTGTCATCTGCATCCAGAAAATAAGTGTATGGCTCTGTACTGCAGGTGTGCAATACAGCAAATGCACACAGATGTTAGTAGGTGTGCAATACAGCAAATGCACACAGATGTTAGTAGATAAGCAATGCTGTAATGCTATACAAAGGTTGTCTGTGCAACTGTACGCAGGTGACATGTATAAGTGTGTGCATGTCTGTATATGTGTGGGACTACATGTATGTGTTGGCTGGGGATTGCTTACTTTCACAGTGTTTTCATCTGATTTGCTATGGGAATGCATGGTTGATTGTGTATGTGTATGCATGTGCATATGTGTGTATGTGTCAGCTGGGGATGGCTTACATGTATGGTGTTTTCATCTGTGTTGGTATGTGAGTGCATAGATTTATCTTTGTGTGTGTGCGTAGGTCTGTATGTGTGTGTGACTACAGGTGTATCTGCTGGGGATTGTTTGTGTGTCTGTTTTGTGTGTGTGTGTGTTTGTGTGTGTGTGTGTGTGTGTGTGTGTGTGTGTGTGTGTGTGTGTGTGTGTGTGTGTGTGTGTGTGTGTGTGTGTATGTGCGTGTGTGTGTGTGTGTGTGTGTGTGTGTCTAGACTGTCATGAATGCATGTGTAAGTGTGCATGTGTTGTTTGTGTGTTTATGTATATGATTATGAGCATATGGCATGTGTGTCTGTGAGAGACTACAGCGTATTCATGTGCATGGTGTTTGTGTTTATTTTGGTACGTGAATCTGTGGGGTCTACATCACAAAGACAAGAACACTAATCATCAAATCACTATTCAGTATACCCAATTTGTCAAACTCTCACTTTGTCGAACGGCAGTTTAATCAAAGTTTTTCAAAGGAAAAAACAATTGCTGTCCAACCTAATAACCGTCACAAAATTCTAAAAATGTAAAACCTACCCAAGTGGGGGGGCTTCACCCCCACTTCCCCCCAGTGTGGGGGAATTTGCCCCCTACCACCTAACTAAATATACCAACTGCGAGATCGCATTACAGTGGAGAAAAGGGAAATTCCTGATGATGGCCAACCTTTTTTTTTTCCCTATGGAAAACTTTGATTAAACAGCCGTTCGACAAAGTGTGAGTTTGACAAATTGGGTATACTGAACAGTGATTTGATGATTAGTGTTCTTGTCTTTGTGATGTAGACCCCACAGATTCACGTACCAAAATAAACACAAACACCATGCACATGAATACGCTGTAGTCTCTCACAGACACACATGCCATATGCTCATAATCATATACATGATCACACAAACAACACATGCACACTTACACATGCATTCAAATGCCAGTCTAGACACACACACACACACGCACGCACACACACACACACACACACACACACACACACACACACACACACACACTTACTAGTGATTTCATGATTAGTGTTTTTGATGATGTGATATAGACCTGAATCTGTGCATGTGTGTGCTTATGTGTATTTTGTCTGTGTAATTGTGTGGGTAACTGAGTGTTTATGTATATATAGGTGTGTTTGCTGAATGCATGACAGTGTGTGTGTGACTGTGTGTATATGCATATTTAGTGTGTATGTTTGTGTGCCAAGTCAGTGTCTTATGGAATTAATTCAAGATATAAAACCCAAATGGGAGAAGGTGATTATATATCACATAATATCAGAAAGGAGCCTTTCCTGAATTCATTACATTTAGTAAGGTATCTCTGTGGGCATTCCAATTGTTGCATGTGTCTGGACAAATACATGCCAAAGGGGGCATTTTACTTAATGACTGGCCGAATGAGGGCTGAATAAAGGAGGACAATAACATACCTATATCTAAGGGCTTTCTTACGACAGTGGACACATGTTGGTTGAATATTTGGTCACTGTCCAAATAAGTTCCCAAATCCTGAATAACTGGGTCAGCTGTTAGGGGCATATTGCCAGTGTAATAGTTTCACTGGTAGATGACTTCACAAAGATTACAGTCATACATTTTTTGGCATTTAGTTTCAGTCCATGATTTGGGCACCATTTTTTTTAATCTGGGGCAAAACTTCTTGCAGGATGAATCATCTACAAATTTAGTCAGCCAGAGCCGTTTGGTATTGGCTTTTACTTCAGAGAAGTAGATACCAAAAAGGTCAGATGAACCCTGGAAGACTCCACTAATGACTGGCCTTTTTGTGGAGGCAACTTCCCCTATTTTGATATCCTGCATCCTGCCTGTGACCCAATTGGCAATTCGTGTTTATTCCCAGGTTATTTAATTTTTCTTAGAAGGAAGATGATTGTGTCAAAAGCTTTGACCTGGTCGAGGTATGTGGTGTGTACCATTTTATCTTCATCCATTGGTTTGTTGACCTCTTCAAAAAAGTCCACCAGCTTAAGTAAACATGACCTGCCCTTGATAAATCCAAACTGTGGTGGGTCTAGTGTTTGGAGGTTCTCTATGTTCTGATTGATTAGTTCCATGCTAAGTCTTTCCATGGCTTTGTATATGAGGCTGGTCAGACTTTCAGGTCTATAATTACCTGGGTCTGTGGAAGGACCTCCCCTTATGTAGGGGAGTGACTGATGATGTTCTCCACTTACTGAGGAAGGTGTAGATTGTGGATAAAATATATGAGGAATGAGTTCTAGGAGAACACAGTTGAGCACTACAGTGAAGAAAGAAACATCTCTTGTGTTGTAGTACATCTAAAGTAATACACATTGTAATGGAATTTCCAATGACATGTTGTCAGGTGATATAAGAGATAAAAGCCATAGCAGTGATGGTGTTACTCAAGGTTTCACTAAAATGGTTATTTTAGCTAAGTATACACTTGTCATATCAAATTGCACTAAAGTAGAAATAAATATATGGTAAGGAGTTACATCATGGCATTTATTCTGCTGCTGAAGGAGCGTATATTGTAATGAGCATGTGAAAACGTAAGCCAGTGCACATTTCTTCAGTGGTTAGAGATCCATCTATGCTGATAGCTATCCAGTTTCGGAATGAAGCATGAATTATTAGAGGAACAGTTAGCTTATGTCAAGCTTAGTCATAGGACAACGTCAAGTCTTTCTTGGGTGGGGACTTTATTGGATGGGTATGTTGGTGAAACTGGCAGTGTGGGTGTCAGAAACTGAGGATCTCCCAAGCAACAGGCATTATAGACATCAAAAGCACCTACTGATCATTTTCGCTCGCCTTGTCAGTTTATGGGCCCCCTTTGAAAAAACAGGTCTGCTTCCATTGTACTATGTAGTATTGCAATGGCTACATAGCATGTGTAACTGGCCATGTCCTGAAGGCCAAACAATATGCCCTGATATAGATGGCCAACATCTCTTCTCATCAAAAAATGAAACAGTATATTCCCCAAAATGAGAAAGTCCAAAAACGGCAGGAACAAACATCTTAGGGAAAATAATGTATTGGATAGGACAGTGCATGGTCAGAAAAACTGATAAGTCTCTGAGATGGAAAATGTAGTTCAAAACTGAACTCAAGTAACAGGAATGAACACCTTTGATGTCAGTGAAACATAACACTGATCCCTACAGAGTATCAGTGAGCAGACCGGGAGCCTAGTGATGAAATCAGAAGCAGTGACATAAAAGAGACATTGCCGTAACAGTATAACTTAGAGAATGTTGCATGTTACCCACAGCAGGAGATGGAGAAGGACCAGAAATGAGCCATAAGAGCACACGCATGATGCCCAAGTCAGAACAGTAGCACTTACCCCAGAACAACAGGGGAACATTAGCTGGCTCATCAGCTTGCCACCTTATCTGTGATACCTGAAAGATCAGATGGCTGTATGTTCAATTCCCAAACGTGTGTGGAGTCATGTTCACTATGATGCAGCAGCATTGACAGGGGTGTTTCTAAGTTCCCATCCTTCAGAACAGATGTTATAAACCAAGGTCCCACCTGCCTTCACTTCCATGTGGCTTAAAAGAGTGTTCGAGTTCCCATGGTACTTGTCAGAAAGACAAGCAGAGGGAGTTCCCTTGTGTCATAGGTGAAGTTATCCCATTTGTATGAATACCTTAAGTGTGCCTTCGGCTACAAGACTGGTGGGGGTAACCAGGTCAAGGAAAGTAAATAATTACACAAGCAGTGACTAGCATACCTCTGAAACATCCAGAAGTTTGCAGAATGTCCAGATTTCTGTCCCGTATTTTTAATCTGTTCCTTGTAAAATCTTTCTAGTAAATCATTGAAAACTGCAGGCACTAAATTGTTGCAGACATTTGAGTTTAAGACTTACATGGTAATGGAAAAACTGTTATTCTGTTTATAAGAGCAATTTGTAAAACCTGGCCATATTTTTGGACATTTGTCCCCCCATTGTTTTTGATTTTGCCACTGATTCTTGCACTTAAGAGTCTGTGAGGTATGGTCACCAGAACATGTTTGTGAATGTCATAGTGTGATGGCCTAAGACATGGTACCACACTACAATACCACAAGAAAAAACATTTGTGTGTGTTACTGAGGAATGCAAAAAAGAAAGCTGGGTGCCTAAAACAGACCCTCAGCTGAGACGGTCACTGCTAAAACAGTATCTCACTTTAATTTGCAGCTGAATAGCTATCATTTCGCATCCACTTACTCATTTTGTATTAACGTGTATGTTACCTGAGTGGGTGAGCTAATATGTGGCATGTCGATCCTTTTCAGCTATGTTTAGGGTATGCAGTGACTAACTCAAACAGTAGAAATTAGACAAGATCATTAATAATTAAATGGAGACAATGTTACAGGAAGCTGAAAGTGCAGTCTTAAAAAACATGATGTTCTGGGAAGAGTATATGAGAAAGATAGAGGCAGTAATGAAGCCTTCATTAAATAAAGCTGATTTTATTCCTGCCTGTTAAGGTCAGACTGTGTATAATATTGTGGGTGCATGGCAAAAACATTTCTTCCTAATGCTGTATAATTAAGGCTGTTGTACCTTTTAATTCATTTACTTTCTCTTGTAAACTATAAATCCTAAAATCAAGGCAGTGTAGACTTCTGACAGACCCAATTTGTATTGGAAAAAATATTGACGGTAAAACTACAGCTAGGTTAATAGATATTTTTGGTACAGCATTTATTAAAGAAATGAAAACCGTGTGATTGTAACTGCACACTGCATTTCAGAGGAGTTGCAGATGTGCTCTCTGTTAGATTTATATATGTTTATGTAATAATGTCAGTCACCATATAACGCTGTTACTTAACGGCTCCAGTCACAATTTCATTCACTGTTTAGCGAGTACCACCAAAAACTATTGCAGTCAAGGTAGTTCTGTTCAATGTAGCAACTCCAACGAAACTTCCAATAATTTAAAACACTTTATTCAGATTGTAACAAAAGTAAGCGCTTTCACCCGTAGGCTTTCTCAAACTTTTACAAAGCAGACTAACACACTAATCATTTAAATGTACCTCCTCTAAATCTGATAGGGTGTTGACTTTCACCAATTAAATAAAATACATCACTCTTTAAAGCGCTAGAGCATATCTGATATCATATAAATATAAAATATTTGAAATATTTAAAACATTATTAAAACATTATTTAAACACTTTATCTAAAATTTCATAACATACAGCTTAATACATATCCCAGCTTGACAAATATTAGTAAAGCATGTCAGGAACTCAGTCTAGCTGTATAATTAGTGGGGTAATTCATTAAGGTCTGTATACCCTCCTACTCTTTAAGAAAGGTTTGATCTGAACTCTGTCATTCAAACCTGGTTTCTCTTCCGCCCTCCATCTAATAATCCATTGGATTTCACTCTCTAGGGTCCGTTAATTAAATCTCCCCTAGGGCCCTGCACCAACTTTTGTATAACACAGAAACTAAAACATGTTCTGGTCCTGTTTCACTGTTGTGTTTTGCTAACGCATTGAACCCAGATCCTATTCTAATGTGATAAGTGTGTTCTCTGATGCGCTCTCTCAGCATTCTATTGGTCTTCCCAATATAGAATGCTGGACATACTGCACATCTAGCTAAATAAACCACATCTTTACTAACACAGCTAGTGTGGGTGTTGAATTTAAACATACGTTTAGTAACCGGATGTATCATGGTAGTGTCAGTATTAATATAGGTGCATTGGTTACATTTGCCACAGGGCAAAGTATTTACATCAGACACCTCAGCCCTTTCTTTAAGACAAACACCTTTCGGTCTACATAGTAGTCTCTTCAAATTGGGTTTATTCTTATATGCTATTCTTGGTTGTGGTCCCACTATTTCACCTATTTTACTATCTGTCAATAAGATGTCCCAATGTTTAGACATCAAATTCCTTAACTCCTGACTGTCTTTTGTAAAAAACATAGAGGCTCTCAAACCTGATCTATCCGTTCTAACCATACTCTGTTGGTTAACCTGTTCTGAGAAATAAGGTCTCGCTCTAGTCCCTCTCAGATCATTTACCTCAATAATTGTTTGGTCTATCGATCTCTCAGGGTAGCCCCTATCTAAGAACATTCTTCTCATTCTCTCTACCTCCTTCCTATATCCATCTCCTGATGGATTCAGTCTAGACGCTCTCATGAACTGTTCTCTCAAGATGTTATTGAATACATGATTGGGGTGCATGCTTTGCCTATGTAATAACATATTTTTATGGCAAGTTTTCCTATGGATTGAAGTATTTAACAATCCATTATCCAACTTATATATATCCACATCTAAGTAAGAGATCCTACTATCTGAATATTCATAGGTAAATTTCAGAAATCCAGTAGACCCATTTATGTACTCCACAAAGTTTGCTAATATCTCTATATCTCCCAGCCAAACCAAAAAGAGGTCATCTACGAACCTGCGATATAGCCCAACAAAATTATTGAACCATTCAGATATATATACTACCTTATCCTCCCAAGCTGCCATAACCAGGTTGGCGTAGCTATTTGAACACGATGTGCCCATAGCTACGCCATCCTTCTGGAGGTAAAAATCATCCCCAAATGTAAAGACATTGTTTGACAATATAGTTTCTAAGAATAGAGTGACCAAGTCTATTCTGTCAGATGAGAAGTCAGAGTGTGTACATAAATAATCCTGTATAAATTGTATACCAATATCATTCGGTATCATTGTGAATAAACTGACAACATCTAAAGTAACTAAATAATACTGTATCCCCTCATCTAGTCCACTGAAATATGCATATAAATCTATGAGAAAATGCTTACTATCTTTGAGTATATTGGTGTTCATATCGACCAATGGCCTTAGAACATTCTCCATATAAATTGATAGTGGCTCGGTCACCCAGCCCTGGCCAGCCACTATCGGTCTCATGGGAGGTCTAGTCCGAGATTTATGGATTTCGGTAACCCTTGAATAATTGGTATCACTGGATTATTGACTTTAAAATAGTCATATAACTCCCTAGTTATACTAGAAGGCATAATAAGGTCGTCAAGCATATAATATACGTCAAAGACCTTGTCTTTCACCTCATTTAAATCTATTTTAACATAGAATCTATCCTCTCTGAGTAATTGTCTCATACTTTCAGTGTACTCTATAAAATCCATGATTACCACTGGACCTCCTTTGTCAGCTGGCCTAACTACCAATTTGTCATCATTTCTCAGGTCATTCAGGGCTTTCCTCTGTTTATAATTCAAATTCTGTCCATGTCTCAAATTTTTTCTACCTTGAAAATGACCATGTATTTCACTTTCTAGAATTTTACCAAAAGCATCTATTACCGGATGTAACTGTGGTATATAGGTACTATTTGGGCGGAACCTGGGCCCTTGCACTTCCTCATTATTCATTCCAAAATCTAATCTCAATTGTATATTTCTAATAAACATTTTAGTGTCTATAATTGTATCCACCAAGTCATCTCTCTTAGTTGGAATAAAGTTTAAACCCTTGTTCAATACCTGTATCTCATATTCAGTTAAACTCCTGCTAGACAAATTAACAACTAACGAGGGATCTTCTCCCACATTTTCTTCAAGGTCGGGCCCTGGTGTTCCTCTACTGAGCCCTTTCTTTTGTGTCTCCCGCTGCTGGCAGAACGCCTCCTTTCGGAGGAACGACCCTGTGTAATAGGGAAAGGGATACCTTCTTTCCGTGTTAGTAAACCATCACTATTTCCTCCTTGGGTGACCTTAGGCCTAACAACCATGTCTGTCGTTATAGGCCCTGTGTTGCCAGGTAGAGGAGTATCACTTAATTGTGGTTCTTGTCTATCTATTCTTGTAGGTGTACTACCTTCATTGTTAACCCTTGTCTTCATATTATTGTCCATTACAGGGTTACTACTTCCTCTAGTCTGAGGTTCAACAGAATTAATTACATTAAGACTTACAGAGTTGTCACTTAATACATGACTAACAACGTCATTATTCACATGTGATACTTCACGTACAACCACCCCCTGTCCCCTCCATTGGGGTTTTACCTGGGTGTAGCCCCGTCCATTATTATAGGGGGTGTTTTGCTGTGTGGAACCATAATTCTCTTTAGGCCAAGTAAAAACCTGGCTATTTCTAAAATCACGTACATCTCTAGCTATCTTAGTCTTTTTTTGTTCAATTAAACGTTTTTCAAAAAGTAATACATCATCCAACATTCTTTCAAACTTCCTATGACAATCAACATTCACATATTTCATTTTAAAGTCACTAACATGTTGGTTAACCAGAGTCCTTAAAGTGTTTTCCTCCGGTGTATGAAACTCGATGAGAAGTTTCATGTAATTGAAGCTTAGCTCAACATTGAGCTGTTGCCATAAAAGCAGTTGGAAATCTATTCCTGTCGGGCATTTTTAAAATCGTAGCCCACGAGGAATAATTTTCCTAGCAAGACAAGCTTCAAAATAATGTCGTTGTACCTGTAGTTTCTTTAAACGCGTGAACTCAGTCTCAATGTCCTGTATATCTTTCATAACATTCAGTGTCCCTCCATGGTAAGCAGTATCCTCGTTGCCCTCATATTCCGGTTCGAAATCTAGTAGCGGATTCTCACTGCCGGCTACACAAGCCTGGAAGCGTGCATCACTCCTGCTGATTCTTTCCATTTCCGTAGGCACATACGGTAACTCAATGTTTGCGTCGACGTTGGCCATCCCCTTAGGCTGTTGTGCAGAACGTAAAATAAATAACCATAAGCAAAGCACCCAAATGCCGCACAGCAAACCAACAGAGTTCAGGAACAGCGTTGTAAGAAAATGAATAATGTCAGTCACCATATAACGCTGTTACTTAACGGCTCCAGTCACAATTTCATTCACTGTTTAGCGAGTACCACCAAAAACTATTGCAGTCAAGGTAGTTCTGTTCAATGTAGCAACTCCAACGAAACTTCCAATAATTTAAAACACTTTATTCAGATTGTAACAAAAGTAGCGCTTTCACCCGTAGGCTTTCTCAAACTTTTACAAAGCAGACTAACACACTAATCATTTAAATGTACCTCCTCTAAATCTGATAGGGTGTTGACTTTCACCAATTAAATAAAATACATCACTCTTTAAAGCGCTAGAGCATATCTGATATCATATAAATATAAAATATTTGAAATATTTAAAACATTATTAAAACATTATTTAAACACTTTATCTAAAATTTCATAACATACAGCTTAATACATATCCCAGCTTGACAAATATTAGTAAAGCATGTCAGGAACTCAGTCTAGCTGTATAATTAGTGGGGTAATTCATTAAGGTCTGTATACCCTCCTACTCTTTAAGAAAGGTTTGATCTGAACTCTGTCATTCAAACCTGGTTTCTCTTCCGCCCTCCATCTAATAATCCATTGGATTTCACTCTCTAGGGTCCGGTTAATTAAATCTCCCCTAGGGCCCTGCACCAACTTTTGTATAACACAGAAACTAAAAACATGTTCTGGTCCTGTTTCACTGTTGTGTTTTGCTAACGCATTGAACCCAGATCCTATTCTAATGTGATAAGTGTGTTCTCTGATGCGCTCTCTCAGCATTCTATTGGTCTTCCCAATATAGAATGCTGGACATACTGCACATCTAGCTAAATAAACCACATCTTTACTAACACAGCTAGTGTGGGTGTTGAATTTAAACATACGTTTAGTAACCGGATGTATCATGGTAGTGTCAGTATTAATATAGGTGCATTGGTTACATTTGCCACAGGGCAAAGTATTTACTTGCCATAAAAATACGTTATTACATAGGCAAAGCATGCACCCCAATCATGTATTCAATAACATCTTGAGAGAACAGTTCATGAGAGCGTCTAGACTGAATCCATCAGGAGATGGATATAGGAAGGAGGTAGAGAGAATGAGAAGAATGTTCTTAGATAGGGGCTACCCTGAGAGATCGATAGACCAAACAATTATTGAGGTAAATGATCTGAGAGGGACTAGAGCGAGACCTTATTTCTCAGAACAGGTTAACCAACAGAGTATGGTTAGAACGGATAGATCAGGTTTGAGAGCCTCTATGTTTTTTACAAAAGACAGTCAGGATTTAAGGAATTTGATGTCTAAACATTGGGACATCTTATTGACAGATAGTAAAATAGGTGAAATAGTGGGACCACAACCAAGAATAGCATATAAGAATAAACCCAATTTGAAGAGACTACTATGTAGACCGAAGGTGTTTGTCTTAAAGAAAGGGCTGAGGTGTCTGATGTAAATACTTTGCCCTGTGGCAAATGTAACCAATGCACCTATATTAATACTGACACTACCATGATACATCCGGTTACTAAACGTATGTTTAAATTCAACACCCACACTAGCTGTGTTAGTAAAGATGTGGTTTATTTAGCTAGATGTGCAGTATGTCCAGCATTCTATATTGGGAAGACCAATAGAATGCTGAGAGAGCGCATCAGAGAACACACTTATCACATTAGAATAGGATCTGGGTTCAATGCGTTAGCAAAACACAACAGTGAAACAGGACCAGAACATGTTTTAGTTTCTGTGTTATACAAAAGTTGGTGCAGGGCCCTAGGGGGGGAGATTTAACTAACCGGACCCTAGAGAGTGAAATCCAATGGATTATTAGATGGAGGGCGGAAGAGAAACCAGGTTTGAATGACAGAGTTCAGATCAAACCTTTCTTAAAGAGTAGGAGGGTATACAGACCTTAATGAATTACCCCACTAATTATACAGCTAGACTGAGTTCCTGACATGCTTTACTAATATTTGTCAAGCTGGGATATGTATTAAGCTGTATGTTATGAAATTTTAGATAAAGTGTTTAAATAATGTTTTAATAATGTTTTAAATATTTCAAATATTTTATATTTATATGATATTAGATATGCTCTAGCGCTTTAAAGAGTGATGTATTTTATTTAATTGGTGAAAGTCAACACCCTATCAGATTTAGAGGAGGTACATTTAAATGATTAGTGTGTTAGTCTGCTTTGTAAAAGTTTGAGAAAGCCTACGGGTGAAAGCGCTTACTTTTGTTACAATCTGAATAAAGTGTTTTAAATTATTGGAAGTTTCGTTGGAGTTGCTACATTGAACAGAACTACCTTGACTGCAATAGTTTTTGGTGGTACTCGCTAAACAGTGAATGAAATTGTGACTGGAGCCATTAAGTAACAGCGTTATATGGTGACTGACATTATTCATTTTCTTACAACGCTGTTCCTGAACTCTGTTGGTTTGCTGTGCGGCATTTGGGTGCTTTGCTTATGGTTATTTATTTTACGTTCTGCACAACAGCCTAAGGGGATGGCCAACGCCGAAACATTGAGTTACCGTATGTGCTACGGAAATGGAAAGAATCAGCAGGAGTGATGCACGCCCAGGCTTGTGTAGCCGGCAGTGAGAATCTACTAGATTTCGAACCGGAATATGAGGGCAACGAGGATACTGCTTACCATGGAGGGACACTGAATGTTATGAAAGATATACAGGACATTGAGACTGAGTTCACGCGTTTAAAGAAACTACAGGTACAACGACATTATTTTGAAGCTTGTCTTGCTAGGAAAATTATTCCTCGTGGGCTACGTATTTTAAAAATGCCCACGACAGGGAATAGATTTCCCGAACTGCTTTTTAAGTGGCAACAGCTCAATATTGAGCTAAGCTTCAATTACATGAAACTTCTCATCGAGTTTCATACACCGGAGGAAAACACTTTAAGGACTCTGGTTAACCAACATGTTAGTGACTTTAAAATGAAATATGTGAATGTTGATTGTCATAGGAAGTTTGAAAGAATGTTGGATGATGTATTACTTTTGAAAACGTTTAATTGAACAAAAAGACTAAGATAGCTAGAGATGTACGTGATTTTAGAAATAGCCAGGTTTTTACTTGGCCTAAAGAGAATTATGGTTCCACACAGCAAAACACCCCCTATAATAATGGACGGGGCTACACCCAGGTAAAACCCCAATGGAGGGGACAGGGGGTGGCTGTACGTGAAGTATCACATGTGAATAATGACGTTGTTAGTCATGTATTAAGTGACAACTCTGTAAGTCTTAATGTAATTAATTCTGTTGAACCTCAGACTAGAGGAAGTAGTAACCCTGTAATGGACAATAATATGAAGACAAGGGTTAACAATGAAGGTAGTACACCTACAAGAATAGATAGACAAGAACCACAATTAAGTGATACTCCTCTACCTGGCAACACAGGGCCTATAACGACAGACATGGTTGTTAGGCCTAAGGTCACCCAAGGAGGAAATAGTGATGGTTTACTAACACGGAAAGAAGGTATCCCTTTCCCTATTACACAGGGTCGTTCCTCCGAAAGGAGGCGTTCTGCCAGCAGAGGGAGACACAAAAGAAAGGGCTCAGTAGAGGAACACCAGGGCCCGACCTTGAAGAAAATGTGGGAGAAGATCCCTCGTTAGTTGTTAATTTGTCTAGCAGGAGTTTAACTGAATATGAGATACAGGTATTGAACAAGGGTTTAAACTTTATTCCAACTAAGAGAGATGACTTGGTGGATACAATTATAGACACTAAAATGTTTATTAGAAATATACAATTGAGATTAGATTTTGGAATGAATAATGAGGAAGTGCAAGGGCCCAGGTTCCGCCCAAATAGTACCTATATACCACAGTTACATCCGGTAATAGATGCTTTTGGCAAAATTCTAGAAAGTGAAATACATGGTCATTTTCAAGGTAGAAAAAATTTGAGACATGGACAGAATTTGAATTATAAACAGAGGAAAGCCCTGAATGACCTGAGAAATGATGACAAATTGGTAGTTAGGCCAGCTGACAAAGGAGGTCCAGTGGTAATCATGGATTTTATAGAGTACACTGAAAGTATGAGACAATTACTCAGAGAGGATAGATTCTATGTTAAAATAGATTTAAATGAGGTGAAAGACAAGGTCTTTGACGTATATTATATGCTTGACGACCTTATTATGTCTTCTAGTATAACTAGGGAGTTATATGACTATTTTAAAGTCAATAATCCAGTGATACCAATTATTCAAGGGTTACCGAAAATCCATAAATCTCGGACTAGACCTCCCATGAGACCGATAGTGGCTGGCCAGGGCTGGGTGACCGAGCCACTATCAATTTATATGGAGAATGTTCTAAGGCCATTGGTCGATATGAACACCAATATACTCAAAGATAGTAAGCATTTTCTCATAGATTTATATGCATATTTCAGTGGACTAGATGAGGGGATACAGTATTATTTAGTTACTTTAGATGTTGTCAGTTTATTCACAATGATACCGAATGATATTGGTATACAATTTATACAGGATTATTTACGTACACTCTGACTTCTCATCTGACAGAATAGACTTGGTCACTCTATTCTTAGAAACTATATTGTCAAACAATGTCTTTACATTTGGGGATGATTTTTACCTCCAGAAGGATGGCGTAGCTATGGGCACATCGTGTGCAAATAGCTACGCCAACCTGGTTATGGCAGCTTGGGAGGATAAGGTAGTATATATATCTGAATGGTTCAATAATTTTGTTGGGCTATATCGCAGGTTCAGATGACCTCTTTTGGTTTGGCTGGGAGATATAGAGACATTAGCAAACTTTGTGGAGTACATAAATGGGTCTACTGGATTTCTGAAATTTACCTATGAATATTCAGACAGTAGGATCTCTTACTTAGATGTGGATATATATAAGTTGGATAATGGATTGTTAAATACTTCAATCCATAGGAAAACTTGCCATAAAAATACGTTATTACATAGGCAAAGCATGCACCCCAATCATGTATTCAATAACATCTTGAGAGAACAGTTCATGAGAGCGTCTAGACTGAATCCATCAGGAGATGGATATAGGAAGGAGGTAGAGAGAATGAGAAGAATGTTCTTAGATAGGGGCTACCCTGAGAGATCGATAGACCAAACAATTATTGAGGTAAATGATCTGTGAGGGACTAGAGCGAGACCTTATTTCTCAGAACAGGTTAGCCAACAGAGTATGGTTAGAACGGATAGATGAGGTTTGAGAGCCTCTATGTTTTTTACAAAAGACAGTCAGGAGTTAAGGAATTTGATGTCTAAACATTGGGACATCTTATTGACAGATAGTAAAATAGGTGAAATAGTGGGACCACAACCAAGAATAGCATATAAGAATAAACCCAATTTGAAGAGACTACTATGTAGACCGAAAGGTGTTTGTCTTATAGAAAGGGCTGAGGTGTCTGATGTAAATACTTTGCCCTGTGGCAAATGTAACCAATGCACCTATATTAATACTGACACTACCATGATACATCCGGTTACTAAACGTATGTTTAAATTCAACACCCACACTAGCTGTGTTAGTAAAGATGTGGTTTATTTAGCTAGATGTGCAGTATGTCCAGCATTCTATATTGGGAAGACCAATAGAATGCTGAGAGAGCACATCAGAGAACACACTTATCACATTAGAATAGGATCTGGGTTCAATGCGTTAGCAAAACACAACAGTGAAACAGGACCAGAACATGTTTTTAGTTTCTGTGTTATACAAAAGTTGGTGCAGGGCCCTAGGGGGGGAGATTTAATTAACCGACCCTAGAGAGTGAAATCCAATGGATTATTAGATGGAGGGGAAGAGAAACCAGGTTTGAATGACAGAGTTCAGATCAAACCTTTCTTAAAGAGTAGGAGGGTATACAGACCTTAATGAATTACCCCACTAATTATACAGCTAGACTGAGTTCCTGACATGCTTTACTAATATTTGTCAAGCTGGGATATGTATTAAGCTGTATGTTATGAAATTTTAGATAAAGTGTTTAAATAATGTTTTAATAATGTTTTAAATATTTCAAATATTTTATATTTATATGATATCAGATATGCTCTAGCGCTTTAAAGAGTGATGTATTTTATTTAATTGGTGAAAGTCAACACCCTATCAGATTTAGAGGAGGTACATTTAAATGATTAGTGTGTTAGTCTGCTTTGTAAAAGTTTGAGAAAGCCTACGGGTGAAAGCGCTTACTTTTGTTACAATCTGAATAAAGTGTTTTAAATTATTGGAAGTTTCGTTGGAGTTGCTACATTGAACAGAACTACCTTGACTGCAATAGTTTTTGGTGGTACTCGCTAAACAGTGAATGAAATTGTGACTGGAGCCGTTAAGTAACAGCGTTATATGGTGACTGACATTATTCATTTTCTTACAACGCTGTTCCTGAACTCTGTTGGTTTGCTGTGCGGCATTTGGGTGCTTTGCTTATGTTTATGTAATAGACCATACAGATTATCAAAACAATAACTGTAACTCAGCTATATGCCACATTCTTTAGTTTATATACAAGAGACTTTGCACATCCTGTAGACTGGTTTATTATAAGACAATGTATATCAGTGGACGTGTTTCGATGTATTCGTTACTGAAAATGGAGCAGCTACACAGCAAAGCATATTAGCAGAAATAACTTTCAAATGTAGCTTTTAACTAATAAGAAGAGGAACTAATGGTCTTTCACTGTCTCCTGCGTACAGCTGTTCACTGTGAAAGATGCCTTATATAAAATGTCACAAGTTACAGTTGTCAGGCAAGTATTAGTTCAGCAATGAGCGAACGTAAAGCTGTTACCTAAATAAGGTGTGTGGCAGAACTTGAATTCCATGTCCTGCAGTACAGCATTTCTTTGTCATTGTGGGTGAGGGTTTATAAGTCTCAAAACTGCAGCGTCACATAGAGCTTTTGGTATGCGAAACTGAAAAGTAATATGCTAAGGTAAACAATATTTAAAACTCTTGGAAATGCAAAGTGGTCACAAAAGCAGTAAGCAAACACTAGCATGCACACGGACAGAAAAATAGCACTTTTGTGACCCTGTTCTGATAGCAGTCTTTGACTCTCGATTCTTAGACTGTGAACATATTGTAGACTCTGTGTCTTTTAAGTACTGCACAGTGTGCATTCATTCATTGTTTTTCATTTATTAGTATCACGTAGAAGTGAACTGCCCACTGCCTCCCAACTATAGAAATATACTTTCAGGCTAAAATTCATTACAGGGATAAGTATGACCAGCAGTTGCCTATATTCTGAGGGATATACAGTCCACTTAACTTCAATACTTTGAGGGAAATGCAGTCCACTTAACTTCAATACTAGTCTTTGTTCAGTACAATAACTTGTGGAAACCGCACACTGGCTCACAGCATAATACACTGTACTGTTGGTGAACATGATTCAGAATTCAGAAAACAAGACTGCAGAATTTCTTCAACGATATGAAATTTCTGCTGAAGTTTCAGGTAAAACTACAGTTAAATCAATGAAGGTGTGCCATTGGTTAAATGGATGTTAATGAAATGTATGCCTCTTTGTCAGTTAGTAATCATTGAGGGTAATGGTGATAGAAAACCTTTATGTGGTAGTGCCTGCTTTGGTCAAGTTAGTGGAGAAAATGGATTTTAGAATGGCCAAGAGCCCTTTGCAAGCAGCTGCAGTTTCTCTTCAAGCATTACTCTGTGTAATAAAGCTGCAGACAGAGAAAATAAGTATTTGTCAGTCCTAAATGTCTGTTTTCAGACTGTACGAATGATAAGATTTAACATATATAATGAAAAACAGGAAAGGACTGGTAAGCTGGACCGAAGTTAATGCACCTTAAAAATATAAATACATTACATGGGGTAGAAAAGGGAGATGATTCTAAAACAGAAATGTTGTGGGGGTGGGTATGAGCAAGGAATGGTGGCTGTAATTTCTTGCAACTTAGCTTTACATCTATTTATGGCAATGTAATGAAGCAAAAATAACTATATGATAGGAGATCATTAAATGTTTATGTGCAAATACAGATGAATGGAGGTACTTAATCAAAGTCACACACTTGCATATGCATACACTTCTGTTAATCAGAAGCCATAAATGAGTTCACAGAAGCATTAGTTTCATAGTCACTTACGAGACATATGGTCTAGAATACCCCGGAAGAGCACAGCCTAATTTCCAGATTACCCCAGAGCACTAACTGATTAAATGACTTGTTCAGAGTTGCATAGTTTGCAAATTGAGGCTGAGGGAATCAAACCATGGACTTCAGAAAGCAGTGCTTTAAGAGCTTTTTATAGCCCTAATATCTGCTCTAACTGCCTGATTTCCCCTCTGTAGTAACTGCCAAAGCAGTCTCTGTGAACACTTTCACAGCATGTCATTCACCATCAGTAAAAACTAAGTACTGCCAAAAAACTGGTAAAGTGGAATGTAGTTTTACAGTGACTTTTACAACTTGTCAAGTAATCTGCAGAGCAGGCAACAGATTTTCCAAGCTGCAACATGTTACAATTCCTTGATCATTTTGCTAGCATAATCTGTCCAACACTATTTTAGTTACACTCACTTTACAATTATTTTTAAGTAAGAAAAAAATGCAGTGTACTAGATCATACAGATTATCAAAAAAATAACTGTAACTCAGCTATATGCCACATTCTTTAGTTTATATACAATAGACTTTGCACATCCTGTAGACTGGTTTATTATAAGAAAATGTATATCAGTGGACATGTGTTTCGATGTATTCATTACTGAAGATTATGGGACTGAAACCCAGATCTACATGTTTTTATGATGGATATATGAAAAGGAAGCCAAAATTCTATCATTATCAATAAAGGCCCAAACACATTGTTAGCAATAAATACAGTTAAAAGTTTACTTCCATCAGATTGCATAAAATTGCATAGAAGTTGCTGCCCTTCTGCCCCCTCCATGTGGGAAGCTACATCTCCAATACATAACTATATTAACTCTACAGTCACACAACTGGAGAGAAAGAGCAAACACTAATATTTCACAACTCCGGTTCCCGTTCATTTCTGCAGCAGTGCAGAAGGACTATATTTGAACTGCATGTACAGTTCAAATAAGAAAAAAAAAACAACACAAAATACATTCTCAATCTCCCATTCACTCCAAACAAAGATTTCCCATGCCCAACACACACATCAAATGGCAAACATCTGTATTTCAGAGGAGTTGCAGATGTGCTCTCTGTCAGATTTATTTGTTAGATGTCTTTAGAAGATCATCCCTAGGATTCAGAGAACTGCTCATCTGTTGCATTAATGGCTCTATGTTTGTGAAAAAGCTAGAGGTCTAACTGCAATGTGAAAGATCTCATTACTATGCCTGTGACTAAAATACTAGCACTGTCAGACCTGACTGCATTAATGTTCTTCCTAGTGACCCATGCACTGTGTTAGCAAAGAAACCCCACTACATACACACACACACACACTCACACACACACACACACACACACACACACACACACACACACATACGTCCACTTATGTACAAACAAGCCTCCTCCCACTCACTGACACTCATGGAAACACTCACCCCTTCTACCGCACACAAGCACCAACACACACACACACACTCACACTCACGCGCGCATACACACACACACACACACACACACACACACACACACACACACACACACACACACACACACTTTCAAGCAGCCTGATTCGTGACCTTACAGACACAAACATTCATATTCATACACCTGTACACATTAAAACAGACTTCCACCCCATATCTTCACTGAACCTTGCATGCACCACAAGTACCCCAATAAGAGTGAATTAGTGATTACCCACATTTTGATGTCAGTCGCTGTTGCCTCCTAGAGTGAAATTTTACTCAGCCAAGAAAATCGGGAGAGACAGACATTTTTACACACATTCACAGTTGTAACAGTTAATGTTTAGTCTGATCAGTCTCAACTCCTGTGCCATCATAACTTCAGCCCTCTGTACCAACTGCCAGATTTAAAAGTAATAAATGACTGGAAAGCTGATTACCTGCCTGAAATACATTACAGCTGCCTGAAACGCAACATAAAATAAAGGAAGTGCTGGAAAAAGATCAAGAGGGAGCCAGAAATAATATACTGATAGGAACTATAGAAAACTTCCAGACTTACAGGTTGAAGACATAATAAGATTCAAAAATCCGTGGACAGCTCTGCAGCTTGAAGTTAAAGTAGTTGATAAAGCAGCTAAACCAAATTCCTACATCATGTGTGAAGACAGAAGGGTGGACAGAATAAAATCACAGTCATTTGTACAAGGCAAGTACCCCAAAAATCAGTGTTCCCGAAA
Organism: Protopterus annectens; assembly: GCF_019279795.1. Taxonomy (NCBI): domain Eukaryota; kingdom Metazoa; phylum Chordata; order Ceratodontiformes; family Protopteridae; genus Protopterus; species Protopterus annectens. Next base: position 111,136,410 of record NC_056749.1, read on the forward strand.
GATGAGCACTCAGACGTCTGACAAATACTCTGCAGCATGAAAATACAGACTGTGGAAACTGGGGTGCTCATGAGTTGCAGACAGAAACCCCTGAAGTTGTTTCTTCGATGAAACTGATGTGCAGCATAAGCTACCCAAAGGGAGAACACGATGGTGGTTCGAGTAGTCCTGTACAGTTCTCCAGATATGATAGGTCATTGAAGAATCCACATACACAGAGTGTTCTAGAGTTAAAATGATTCTAAAGATTGAAAATTTATATTCTTAAAATGTGATGCTGACCATGTAAGAAAGTTTCAGTTGGATATAATTAGTCCACGGCATGCCTAATGTATAGGGTTAAGGTTAACATGAAGTAATCAATTTATTGTAATGTATGTGACCACAAAGATGTATAATTATTTATAGTCTATATAAAAGAGAGGTGTTACATATTGGATATGTACCTTTGCATGCTAACACACTAACAGCAATGATTAGCATGTCACATGGAATACAAATGTTCCGGGAAAAAGTTTAATATCAAGGGTGTAGTCAGTAAATTCCATTTTGTACTCAAGGATGCTTACTGTTGCCCCCAATCTACCTGGCATCTAAAAAAATGGTCATTTCACTCAAGCTGTTGCCTGCTCTCCACCCCCCCACCCCCCATTAATGTGTGCAACATTTTTGACTGCTCAGTCATAAACTGTTAGAGGTATTGTTTTTAGATTTGCAATCCTCTCTGTATACTATATACTATACAGACTATATGCATGTTGTTAGAGGCATTAATCTGGATGGTTATAGACATAATATGGCATGATAAAGCCTCAATGTTTCTAACATGCTCAGAAAAAATTGTACACTTTATGCCCGGCTACAACAACAACCCACCCATGAAGCCAGTTGTTGACAGCAGAGGTTCCATTACACAGGCTTGTGCTAAGTTTGTGGATTTTAAACTTAAAGATATTTTACTACAGGAAACACAGGTTTGCAAGGACTCATGGGACTTTCTGGAAAAGATTAATGACCCTGATTTTTACAATGACGACATCTTGGTTACTATTGATGTAAAAGACTTATATACTGTGATCCCCCATGATATTAGGTTGACATGGTTCAGAGGATTTTTGGAATCTAAAAAGTTAGATGTTGTTCTTATTAATGTGTTGGAAGTTCTACTAGAGAAGGTACTGTTCAACAATTTTATTTTATTTAATGGGAAACACAAAGGGGGTTGCTATGGGACGAATTGTGGGTCCATTTATGCCAGTATAGTTATGGCTAAATGGGAAAAGTCTGTTGTGCTGAATGGCCCTTTTGCACGATTCATTCATTTTTATACTAGATATTTGGACGATTTACTTTTACTGTGGTCCGGTTCATTGGAAGAACTTCACAATTTTATAACTTACATTAATCATAATACTGAGTTCTTGAGGTTCACCTCCCACATGGACTGTGTAGAAATTTCATACTTGGATGTGTTGCTTATTAAAGACTTTACCAATTGTTGTTATTTTTCTAAGATACATCGGAAGACTATTTACTCAAATTCATTTCTACACTTTTCGAGTGGCCACCCTTTAACCCAAAAGGTGGTCAGGGGACTATTTGTAAGGGCTGTGAGAATGGTGTCCTACGAACATGACTTTCTGGAAGAATGCCTCCTATTTGAGTCTATGTTTATCAAAAGAGGATACACCTATGCTTTGGTAAATGAACTAAAGGATGAGGTCATTATGAAAAGAAATAGGAATGTCTGTGTTCCCCTTTTAGCTAGGTCTAGTAAGGGGAAAGAAACTGTTCTTGCCCATAAAAACTTTGTGGATGAAGGGTAATTTTCAAACTTGTCACAAATTACAATCATCACAGTAATTTAGCAAGGTGGATCTTGAACAAAAACTGGCTTTTGTTATGGGAATGTTTGGACTTTCATCATCTAGTTCCAGAGAAACCTAAAATGGTCTTCCAGAAGGAAAGGAATTTGAAAAGTATTTTAAAAGGAGTTTCTAATATAACAAGAAAGCAGCAGGAGGCCAAATACATGAAAAAGTGTGGTAGATGTAAGTTTTACAAATGAATGCATACTGGTAGCTCCTTTAAGACTAGAGGGAGAACTTAATTAAAGGGAAATTTGACTGCTGTACTAGTGGGGTAGTTTATGTTGCATTTCGCCAAGTCTGCTCTTGTTTTTACATTGTAAAGACTGAAAGAATGTTATAAAAATGATATGAAATTCACACTAAAAAGTTCACCAACACCTTGGCTAAGCATTTATCTGAATTGTCGGATCACTCTTTTAAATTGTTGATGATTGAACAAGTGGTTAAAATCCTAAGGGTGGTCCTTGCTACCTCCTTTTGGAAGCCAGGGAACTATATCGGCAGCTGGCTTTGAATGCAGAGCTTTGACCAGGATTTAATGACATAACTTCCATCTCAAGTGTTTTAAAACTTAAATCTCTATGTAGATAGCCTAGGCTTAAGTGATGAATTAAAAGGCTGAAACAGTTTTTACTGGCAGACAATATAATTAATAATTTACAATTAATTTCTTAAGTCTTTTAAGGTCTTTTTATTTAGTGCTTGTAATTTAAATGTCAATAGATAGTACCTTTTTAAGATCATGTGATTTATATTTGTTGGTATTTTAATGGGAATTTATTGACTGTTATCCATCTGAAGACGCCTTATGATTTTAACAAGATGAAAGCGCTTATCAATTTATTTTGTGTTTGTTTTCAGAGTTAAAGATATTAAGATTTGCACTGGGCATGACAAGGGTGGACAGGATTAGGAAGAAGTATATTAGAGGGTCAGCCCAGGTTGGACGGTTTAGAGACAAAGCCAGAGAGGCAAGATTGCATTGGTTTGGACATGTGCTGAGCAGAGATGTCGGGTATATTGGGAGAAGAATGCTAAGGATGGAGCTGCCAGGTAACCGGAAAAGAGGAAGGCCTAAGATAAGGTTTATGGATGTGGTGAGAGAGGACATGCAGGTGGTTGGTGTGACAGAGCAAGATGGAGAGGACAGGAAGAAATGGAAACAAATGATCCGCTGTGGCGACCCCTAACGGGAACAGCCGAAAGAAGAAGAAGAAGATTAAACTGTCATAAGTGCTTTAACATTTTCATTTTGCCTTTTGGAAGCTGTCTCTCCTTGCCATGCTTTTGGTTTTTAATAATAATTCCAAAGCACAAAAACGTTTAGCACAATGACTCAGGCAACAGAATGTAGAAAGGGTTGTTGCCAAGCTTAGGAAGCCTATAACAAGGAAGATAATAAGAGATCCTTTAGAGGTACTAGAAATATTTCAGAATTTAATGAAAGCCTGTATAAAGCAGAGAAATATGGAAATGAAGAAAAGGTACAAATGGAAATGTTTATGGAAGAATTAAATATGCCAAGGTTACAGTTAAAGGAGGCTCAATTACTAACAGCTAGGATAGGAGGAAATGAGATAAAAATGGTGATGTATAACCAATCCACAAGAAAGCCCCCAGGAATATATGGTATTCCTGTGGAAGTGTGGAAGCTAGCAGTAAAATGACTAATAAAGATTCAGAAGGTTTTGTTTAACAGTATTTTAAGAAGAAGAGAAGCAGCAACATCCTGGAAGAAAGCAGTGGTAGCTGTAATACCTAAAGAGGGTAAAGATCCATCAGATCCAGCTTCATACAGGCCCATTTCAATCCTAATCCATGACTATAAAGTGTTTATCTCTATAATGGCTAAAAGAATGGCAAATATGATGCCAAAATTGATAGATATGGATCAATGTGGTTTTGTGGAGGGGAGGCAAACATTTGACAACATTAATAAAACACTGATGATGCAGAAAGAAGCAGAATGTAAGAAAATACCATTGTTGTTGGTGGGTCTTGATGCGGAGAAAGATTTGACTGAGTAAGCTGGGAGTTTATGAGCAGGACAATGGAAGTATTTGCATTCCCCTGATAAAATTATAAGCTTGATTAGGAGGATATGTTAGGGATCAGAGGAAAAAAAATAAAGTGGGTAGATTCCAATCTGATAATTTCTGTTTGAGCAGAGAAACCAGGCAGGGGTATCTTCTTTTTTCTGTGTTTTTTGCATTATATTTAGGACTATTGGCAAAGAAAATACATGACTCAGAAATCCAAGGATATAATTGGTATGGTAGTCAAGAAAAGCTAGCTATATTTGCTGATGATAGTATTTTATACCTGATTAAACCAGAAAAGGATGTTTCAATGTTGTGGATCATTTTGAAGCAGTTTCAAATATTTTTGGGATACAAAGTTAATGAAGCTAAAACAAAGCCAATAGCTATAGATTATGTACCCACACACAAATTGGTTCAGCAATATCCATATTTATGGGGACATGACAAAATGAAGTATTTAGGAGTATGGATTAAAAGGGATTCTGGTGTGATAGCTAAGGATATGTGGGAAGAGACTAAAAAGATAATACAAAAAATTGAGAAATTGAAAACTCTGTTATATTGCTATGGATTGCAAGATAAAAGTGGTTAAAATGTTTCTACTCCCTTTAGTTTTATACACAGGTCAGCCACATTTTTATCAACAAAGGAGAGGTTGTGAATAGCAATTGATAAAGTGATGAAGGATTTTATCTGGGAGAGGAAGACGGCAAGAGTCAAGTGGGCTAAGTTAATTCTTCCAGTAGAACAGGGCAGATTGGGATTACCTTATTTGAAGGGACATTTCAGAGCTACACAGTTAAGGCTCATATACATAGCACAAGCAGAAACCTATAATCCAAAATGGAAAGGGATGATGATGAAACTGGGGAAATCTCAAGAAACAATGAGAGACTGGGATTTAGGATGCAGATCCTTAAGGAGAAAAACAATAACTATACAGAATATTGTATTCATAAAGTAGCAGAAGGCATTCTAAGAACTAAGCCAATATCAGAATGAAGAAAGGAGATTGCAGATAACTGCAATTAGGGATACAGACAATGTGCAAGGGGTGGCTGGAATTTCTTGGAGAAAAGAAAACTGGCAAAAGAACTAAAGTATTAGAAGCAAATTATTAGAAAGGAAAAGATAATAGAATGGGAAGAGGCCAAGAATTTATTTGGACTGCAGGCTAGAGATTTCTGTCCCTATCAAGGATTGATATCAGAGTATAGACAAAGAGAAAACATAGAGACAAAAACAAGTCCAGCACTGGTAGAGTTTTTAGTAGAATTAAAACAGAAACTGCTGAAAAAGGAATAATTAGTAGACCATACATAATATTGCATAGTAACTATAAAAATCGATCAGAGGAGGTTAGAAAGGATTGGGAAGAGAGATTGGATAAGCAATTCACAAAGAAACAATGGGTGGATATATACGTCTCCCAAATAGGCAACAAAGTCTAGAAGATTTAGGATCTTTGCTTGGAAGTGTTTACATAAATATTTTTATACCCCAAATAGATTCCAAAGAATTTTTCCTCAGGTAAACAGCAAATGTTGAGGTGTGAAGGGGAAGAAAGAGGTAATTGGGAACATATTTTCAGGGACTGTAATTAGTTGGCAGACTTTAAAGATTCCCTGAAGACTACTCTGTCAGAGATACAAGGGTGAGCAAATTGGTGTAACTAAGGACATTACTTTTTTGAGCTATGACACAGAATCAGAGTTGCCTAGACATAGTAAGCCCTTGATGAGTCTACTTATGGTGGTTGCCAAAAGAGCAATTACTAGAAAATGGAAATCAAAGTCTAAACCAACTGTACTAGAAGTAACAAATATAGTAACAAAGATAAAGCAACTGGAATTGGGATCTTTAGAAAAAGATAAGAGCAAATTACATAGAAAAAATGGGAATTATGGGTACAATAAATGCAGAGGTGGAACAAGGTTTAAAAGAAGACAGGATTTAAATGAGCTATACAATGTTTGACTGACAATGACTGGCTAGATTATAAGTGATGTATAATATTTGCAACTAAAATTATGTCAGTATGGTTTCTGATGTGTAATGTTTGCAACTAAAATTATGTCATTATAGTTTGTTTTCAGTGAATCATTGCCTATATCTCATGTGGTAATTTAATACAAATGTTTTATTCTATAGAAAAACCCTTCCACTTTATACTATACTGCAATACCTTCCATAATATTTTCTATTTTAGTTTCAAATCATGTTTGCATTATTTTCATAAAGATTTTCTAATCATTATTATTCAATACTACGTCTCTAGTTTTTTAATTGTCTTCTATCTTCTTTCCTCCATATGAATTTAAGTATCCCACTACATAATTCTTTACACGTAAACCTTCATTTAACTAATGATTCAAAATCTTTAAAAACAATTTTTTGCCAATCCCTTAATTTTTTATACATTTCATACTCTATTCCATCTAGTCCTGCAACCAAATCTATATTTACTTGTCCTAATACTTTATCTAGTTCATTTAAAGAAATCGTTTTTTTCCAACTCTTTATTCTTTTTTTTCTAACTTTTTTGTTTTCCACTTTTCTTCCTTACCTTCTTTTTCTTTACACATTTATTGTACATATTGTACTGCACTATTCAGAATGGTTTCCAGAGTTCTTTCACGTTGTCCTTTTACATTTTTTATTTCTCTCATTACTCTACCATTCTCCTTTACTAATCTGCTTAAGCAACTCAACACTTCTTTTCTTCTTCCCTGTAAAATCATTTTTGCTTATATAACAACTCTTGTATGTTTTCTTGATTTCCTCCATATAATTATTTCTCTTTATCAAAGTACTTTCTCTCATTATGTTCTAAACCTCCCACTGCATCATTACATGTTCTTTTATACTTTTCTTTTTCTACTTTTCTTACATCATTGCCACTATAAAAAACACTTTTTAATATTTCCCTTAAATATCATCCACCATTCAGACCAATTTTTATAAAATGTTCTTATAATCATATGATCTTTCCATAACTGTGCTACTAATTTTTCCTTCTTCCTTCCATGCATTTTGATTTATCCCTTTTCCTTTAGCTATTTTTAGATATTCCTTTTTTCCTTTATATCTAGCCACATTCAAGATGATCAGAAAATCCTGTTTTAACTACCTCCCTTTTCCTATAACTAAATCTTCTGACAATAAAAAATAATCTATTTCAGTTCTATACATACCCCTTTTGTAAGTCTATGAATTTGTGTCCCAAAGTTTTAACTTTCCCTAGCTTATAACTTCTAATATTGTTTTTATATAATTTCCTTTTTTTTATGCTTGCCACTTAAATCATCACTAAAATTTTGTTATTATAATATTCATATTTATCACTATATATATTCCAAAGTCTTAGCGTTACTTTTTTCAACAGAATACAACTATTCCATCTCTCATTTCCCAAATTCCAGATTATCTTTACTCCCCATAGTTTCTCCGTTTGTAATCTTTCTTCATTTGTTAAAAATGTTGTGTCTTTTAATATAATTACATCTACATCACATGTATTACCCCAATCCAAAATTCCTATTCTTCTTGCTATATTTATTTATTTTACATTTGTTGACCGGGATAGTCCAACTGCATACATGTTCATTTTCAGAGGAGGTCCAGGGAGAAAAGTTCCAAAGGTAGTTACAAAAGCAAACATAACATAATACAAATTAAACACAGTTTACAGACTCTGTTGAGGAGTATAAGTTATACAATCTCACAAATAAGTTCCAGTTAAAATAGTATTGGTGCACAAGTATAACTAAAGATTTAGTCTGGCTTGGAGCAAGGACATAGCCACTGAGACTTGAAATACTGCTTGAGACTTTTCTTGAATTGAGATAGAATAGTCTCTAGGGTAATGTCGGCAGGCAGTGAGTTCCAAGTTTTGCCAACAGAGTTGGTGAACAAGGAGTCACCGGCTGAGTTGTTGGATTTGATAGTTTGTACTACCAGTCTATTCAATGAGCGAAGTGGTCTGAGATTGGAGTGGGGGTAGATAATGTTTTTTAGTGCACATGTATTTTCAGGTTGGTTAAGTACTTTATGAGTCACTATAAGTTGGTTATACTGAATTAGCCTGGATAGTTCTAGCCATCCAAAATTATTTAGGTTTTTACAGTTATGTGTTCTATAGGGCAGGCCAGTGGCAAATCTAGCTATGTGATTATAGCAGCTAGAGAGTTTGTTAAGTTCAGTTTTGTTTAAGTTGGTTAGTAAAAGGGAGGCATAGGAAAGGGTAGAGAGTAGATGGGCGTGGGCAATGGCAGTTCTAGCAGGTGGGGTTAGGAATGGCATAATCCTATATAGCGAGCCAAGTTTTTTATTAATGGTTTTGATAGTTTTATTGACATGCACATCAAATTTAAGATTGCTGTCTACGATAACACCTAGGAGTTTTGTGTGGACATTTGGGGAGATTATGGTACCATTATTAGACTTAATGGAGAAGGATAACAACGGGGACCTTTGAGTGGGGGAGAAAAGTAGTAGCTTTGTTTTGCTGGGATTTAAAATCAGACAATGATCAGAAAGACAATTTTCAACCAAGTTAAAAGTACTCTGAGTTATTGTTTGCAAATCTAGCTGGGAGGTGGCAGAGCAGATCAACGTGGAGTCGTCCGCATATTGAATGCAGTTTGCTTTTGGGATGACAGTGTGAAGGTCATTAATGATAATGGAAGACAGAAGAGGTCCCAGAATAGACCCCTGGGGGGACACCTAGGCTGATGGGTAGGAGGTTGGATAGTTTGTTCTGCCATAGGACGGCTTGTTGTCTATTACACAGATAAGATTGAAACTATTGGAGAGAGTGATTGCCTAAAGACATTGTTTTCAGGGTGTGGATGAGTAGATGGTGGTTAACCATATCAAAAGCCTTTGAGAGATCCAAGAAAAGGTCTGAGGATAATTTGTTATTGTTCCTGTTATAGTTTATAGCATTGGAGAAGGTGAGGAGGGCTGTGGTGGTACTATGATGTTGCCTGAAACCATGCTGAGAGTTAGCCAGTAGGTTGTTCTGGATTAGATAGTGCAGAAACTGTTAATGGATGCACTTTTCCATAATTTTAGCCAGTGGTAACAAGAAAACTGTGGGTTTAAAATTAGACAGTTCAGTAGAGCTACCACCTTTATGGAGTGGTATGACATGAGATATTTTACAGATAGAGGGGACTGTAGCTTCTGATATGGTACGATTAATTAGAATGGATATGGGGTATGCTATGGGATCTGCAGCTTTTTGCAGATACTCAGCAGGGAGAAGATCAGCAGATAGGGTAGTAGGTTTTAACTTTTTGATTAGGGTACAAATGAAAGATGTAGAGACTGGTTGGAAGTTAAAGGAGAGCTGGGTACAGGGAATGGCATCCTGTATGTTAGAGGAGTTCAGAGGTAACTGGCTAGCCAGGGCCTGGATAGTCTCGGTGAAGAAACTATTGAAGGTGTTAGCCATATCCTCTGGTAGTTTATCAGTAGAGGCTGAGGGAGGTGGAGTGGTGGTTTGTCCTGGGTGCAGTAGTTTATTTATACCTGCGCAGAACTTTTGAGGGTTATTTTGATTTCCCTGCTGGAGATGGAAGTAGTAGTTTTTTTTAATCTAGTAAAATGGATCTTTTTGTCTCATTCCTTAAGTGCCAAAATTTAATTTGATCTAGAGGGGCTTTAGTAGCACACCATGTAGCCCATGCCTTATTTCTGAATGTGATTTTTGATTTGATATCTTTAGAGAGCCATGGTGCAATTTTTGTTTTGGTCCTAAAGGACCGAGCAGGAGCATGAGAATCGAGGATGGAGAGTAATTTATTGCTAAAGTAACAATGGCTTCATCCAGGGCAAGTATTTTAGGGCAGACCAATTACATGATTTGAGTTTGTCCTGAAACTTGATAGGATTAAAGCACTTATTATTTCTTACTATTCTGTAGGTGGGCTGATGGGAATTATTGACTTTGTGTTTACAAATAAAGGTAAGAAAGTGATCACTGAGGTCGTCAGGGATGATCCCTGACATATACATTTGGGAGTGGCTATTGATTGGTATCCAGTCTGGTACACTTTCTTTGTGATTAAGTTTACCTATCCTGGTAGAGGTGGATATGACCTGTGTGAATCCATGCAGATTTACATGGGTGGTAGGAGATTGTGAGGAGCATATGTTCCAATCAATGTTAAAATAACCAAGTATTATGGTTTCTTGTGGATAGGTACTAGCTAACCAGTGGAGGATATCTTCCAGGCTATTGGTATTATTCCCTGGGGGAATGTACATGCATACAATAATTATGCATTTGTTTTTACTAATCTGAAATTTAGTAGAAAGTATTTCTGCATTATTGACCTGGGGTGATTGTATGGGGTCTAAAATAACATTTAGTGTAGATTTGAAGAGTACAGCTAACCCTCCTCCCTTCCTAGTAGTGCGGTCAAGTCTAAGTATATTATACCCAGGTGGTAAAAGTTCATTATCTGAAACTGATGGCTTTAGCAGGTTTCAGTTAGACACAGTATATCAGGGGAATGGACTTGTAAGAGGGCATGTTAGTTATGTACTTTATTGTTTATGCTTCTAATATTTAGATGGCAGACCAGGAGGGAGTTGGGGGACCTATTTATAGATAGTGTTTTGGTAGGATTATTAACATATGAGGTTGAGCTATCTAGAGTGGATGGGCCATGGTTTGGATGAATATCTGTATCCATTATGAGGTTATATTGTAAGTTTACAGTAAGCTTTAGGAATTTGTTTATTAATTTTTGATAATGTTGGATTTTGAGCTGATGTATCTAGATTTAATAGGCTGATGGTATTTTGTGGTTAAGGAGTTGGATATAGGACTAATTATTGGGTGACCTGCCATATTTGATACAACTGGGGTGGTGGTTTGACATTTTGGCTAATGAAATCCTAGGTAATACTGATTTTCATAAGTGGAGAGGAGATATGGAACCTCCCAACTCACTCTCCATAGCACATCTTAATATACGTAGTATTTGCAATAAAATCACACAAGTTCATGCCCTCCTAGATGTCCACCTATTTGACATCCTATGTTTATCTGAAACATGGCTAAAACCTACCATTAAAAACAATGAAATCACCCCACCTGGTTACGATATCATTAGACTGGACTGTACAGCTAAAAAGGGAGGAGGGTTAGCAATGCTCTATAAAGCAGAACTGCAAGTCAGCACTGCAAATCTTAACCTTCCTTTGGACAATAGTACTGAAATAATCATCTCTAAACTTCAGGTCAGCGCTCATAAAGCCATAAATATCACCTGTATTTATCTTCCACCAGGTAATAACGTTAGTACACTTGAGTATATCCTTAACTGGCTAGCTACCAATCTTCCACAAGAAACCATAGTCCTAGGGGACTTTAATATCGATTGGAATTCCTGCAATAGTACAAAGCCTACCACCCATATCAACTTATATGGCTTCTCACAAACTATTAACTCCCCTACAAGAACTAACAGACTCAACAACAAAGAAAGTACCTTGGACTGGATACTTAATACTCCTCAACAAACCTATATAGGAGGAACCCTTCCTGATGACCTAAGTGACCATTCACTAACTTATATTATTAGACATAAAAGCAACTTAACCTTCCCTAACACTTTCAGAACAGTACGCTCTAAAAAGCAATTCAACCCAGAACGTTTCCAAATGGAACTTAAACAATGCAATTGGTCACCATTAAAATCTCTCCCTCTAGATGAAGCAGTTGAATACTTCAATTCTACATTCTTAACTATCCTTGACCACCATGCCCCATTACGTTCTATTAGAAATAAAGCTAAACCTGCCCCTTGGCTCACCAATAATACTATGCAAAAAATCCATCTTAGAAACAAGTCCTGGTCAAAATGGCGTAACACTAAGAATTCCATTGATCACCAAACCTTTAGGGAAAACAGAAATAATACAAAAAAGCCATCCTGTTAGACAAAAAGAACTTTTATCACCAATTACAGCAAACCTCCCACAAAGAACCTCGTAAAGTTTGGTCTAGCATTAACAAAATTCGAAACCCAGGCCAAACTTTCACACCTAACCCACAAGGCTCTAACCATGAGAATCCCTTACAAACAGCTAATGCCTTTAATGCTTTCTTCACAGACACCATCCAAACTCTTGCTACCCACCTATCTTCTGATACCTCTAACCTGCCTACTTCTACTACAAACCCACCCCCATCATTTAAGTTACAACCTGTATCTACTTCCTTTACCTGCTCCCTTCTCCAGAAATTAAAACCTACCACCCCCTCAGCTGACAAACTCCCAGCAGAATTCCTGCAAAAAGGAGCTAAAGCTATTGCCTATCCCATTTCCATTCTAATAAATAGAACCGTAACTGAAGGAACTATCCCATCCATCTGGAAAATTTCTCATATCATCCCACTACATAAAGGTGGGAACTCCAATGACTTCTCTAACTTTCGTCCCATAGCACTACTATCCCCTCTTGCAAAAATTATGGAAAAGTGTATCCATAACCAACTACTTAACTACCTACTCCATAACAACCTACTCGCCAACTGTCAACACGGATTTAGACCTTCCCACAGTACCATCACAGCCTTGCTATCCTTCACAAACTGTATAAACAAATTCCGCAATAACAATATTCTGTCCTCTGCACTATTTATTGATATATCTAAAACGTTCGACATGGTTAATCACCAACTCCTCCTATTTATACTAAAATCTCTTTCACTCGATCCTATGTCTGTGAACTAGTTTACATCCTACCTAGAAAACCGACAGCAGGCTGTTCTCTGGCAAAATAAACTATCTAATCTCCTTCCTATCTCCCTCGGGGTCCCCCCAGGGCTCCATATTAGGCCCACTCGTATTTTCCATTTATATTAATGACCTGCAATCAGCTATTCCACACACCACTTGTATTCAATATGCAGATGACTCTACTATTATCTGCTCAGCCACTTCTCAAACTAAACTGCAGTCTATTACCCAAAAAGCTTTCAACTCTGTAGAACAATGGTTCTCACACCGCTGCCTTCTCTTAAATCCCCAAAAAACTAAACTCTTACTCTTTACACCAACCCGTAAGTCTACCCCTTTACATTTCACTCTTACATCTAACAATGGAACTCTTATCTCTCCTGACCCAACCACTAAACTCTTAGGAATAACAACTGACAACCACCTTAACTTTGATACTCACATTAACACCACAATAAAAATAGTTAACAAAAAACTAGGATCCCTTTATAGAATCAAACCCTTTCTTACACCACTAGCTAGAACCGCTATAGCCAGAACCCACCTAATCTCCACTCTACTCTATGCGTCTCCTATATATACCAATCTCTAAAAATAACCTCAACAAACTAGCTACGTCCTATAATAATATTGCTAGATTTGCCACAGGTTCTCCATTTAGAACCCGTCACTGTTTGAACCTAAAACAACTAGACTGGCTAGAATTTCTTAACCAACTTCAATTGCAGCAGCTCACAATAGCCCACAAGACCTTGTTACAACCCAACAACACACCTATATTTTCTAGCCTCATAACACCCTACAATAATCTCAAGAATCTACGCTCCTCAAACAAACTGCTGATCAAAACTACCAAATCCAACAACTTTGCAGGTGAATCCTTGTTCTCTAACTCCGTTGGAAAACTATGGAACAAACTACCCTCTGAAATCACATCACAGACTTCTCTTTTACTTTTTAAAAGGAATCTAAAACTATATCTCAATAAACACTGGCTATGCTCCTGTACTAACCCTGACTAACTTTTCTCCTGTTACTACTTTTCTTTCTAAACTATACCCTCTATTATCTTCCCTTCATAGTCTCACCATTTTATATTATTGCATAAAAATTTGCATATATGTAATAACTATGACTATTATAATCTGAAAAAAAAAATTTTGTAACGCTTCCTGTTTTTATAATACATGTCACAACTTTTAGATTAATTGTATAAGTTTTTACTTGGAGATTTTCTCCCCGGGCCTCTACTGAAAATGGACATGTATCCAGCTAGAGTAGCCCGGTCAACAAATATAAAATAAAATTAATTAATTAATTAATTAATTAATTAATTAATTAATTAACATAAGGGATAGCAGAGAAAGTAGTGACATTGTTTTGGATGGTGACATAGTAAGAGGCAGAGTTAATGTAGTTATTATAATGTCACTAGGATTTGGTGGATGGATAGGAAATGGAGGGAGTAGGTGAGGGGGTGGGTTAAAATGAGGAATACAATACTGATTGGATTTGGATCAGATAGGAGGGATGTGGTTTTGTGGCTATAAAGTTAGCAGCACTGGGGGTGGGTGGGAATTGGGGGCAGGGAGAGCTGTGGAGCGAGCCCGAGCACAGCGAGGGCGAGCGGAGTAGGGCTTAACCAGACACAAGGATCTTAGAGCCTGCAAATATAGGTAAGTACACTGGGATTTTATAGTAAAGGATTTATAGTAAGGCTTTTTATGTTTTATTTTACTGCTTAAAGTGTACCTTTGGCAATTGAGGGGTTGGTAACACTTTTTCTTTTTTTGCTTGCAATTTAATGCATAATATAGGGGAAATACTTGTTTAAAGCATCCGTTATTCTTTAGGGATAGCTACTTTGATTTAGCCAATGTATTAGAGTTTTAGGGAGTTGGTTCAGTATTTGGGGTTACCTAATAGTGCTGTAGACCCAGGTTAGCAAAAACTGTGTTGCAAACAGAGAGAATTTAGAGATAGTAACCTTAGCAGGTCTCTTTAGTTGAGGGACAGTTCAGAGCAGATATATTTTTAATACTATTCACATTTACAGAAAGGACTCTAAATTTTTAATTTTCCGTTTGTAGATTCATGGTTTCATAAGTTCATAGCTAATTACTAAACTAGCTTTCTTAAGAGGCCATTCTAAGCCTTGCCAATTTCCTTCCCAAATGTGAAAATCAAACACTGTACCTTGTGTTTGTGACTCAAACTCCTTAACCATCATACCAACCCCAATAATTCTTTTTCATCAATTTCCTTTATTTTTTCTTTTGTACTTATTCCTGTAAATTTTATTTTTCTGTCTTTTACCTTTTACCAAAATAACTCTTTTTTTGTTATACTACCTCCAAATTTATGTCTTCTTCGTCACTTATTTGAGAACCTTCTTGCATGTCCTCTTTGTTATTTTTTCTCACCTATTTTTTCTTCTATTTCTACTACTTCTGAAATGACTTGTCTTTGTCCATTTTCTTCTTTTTCTTTTTTTTCGTTACTCTTGTTTCCATTTTTGCAATCCATCTATAAATGTCCAATTTGTTATATTTATAACATTCCAGTTGACATTTTTTGCATCATGTCCCATTTCCCCACAAATATAGCATTTTCTTTTGTTATAGTTGCTTATCAAATGCCCTTCTTTTCCACAAAAAAAATTGTTTAGGGTTGTCCCCAATATTTTACAACACTCTTATTCCCCTCCACATTTATCATGATTGGTATCTGTATATTTTTTAATCTTTGTATTTTTAACACAATATTACAGTTCCAGCCATCAGTCCATAAATTATTTTGTCATAAACTTTTGCAGTGTCCAGTACTGCTTTACATAAAGTTTTCAAATGTCCTTTCAAAGTCTGTCTTTGTACCTCTGTTCAAAATTGTACATGAATGTTATTTTTGTTTCCTTGTTAAATGCTTTTATCACATAAAGATTCCATGGGTTGCAGTCTTTCTTTTTTTCATATTCTCCAAGAAATTTTCCATTGAAAAAACAGTCTCAAGTATAATGTCACAAAATATCTTTGTTAATAAGAATAAATTATCTTGCCTCGTGCTTTTTCACCCAAAGGAGCTATTAAATAATCCCACACTTCATACCTGTCCATTTCTTTGTCTTCTTTACTTTTAATCCTTACCACATAGCTGTTTTTCATATTCTTTTGCCTTCTTTTCTGATACTCCACTTCTGATATCTTTTACTTTCTTTGCGTATGTTTTCTTTTCCATCTCACCACTGTTCAGGATTGTCTCTCCACCCTCCTTTTGTATTTTCTGAATAATGTCCTCCCAAGAAACATCTCCTTAGTTTTCTGGCTCACTCTGCACCACTATTTCTTTAAGTAAATCATCCCACAACCCTTTCTACTGGATGGTTGTAATTATGCATCTGTTATTTGCTGACTCATCTCCATCAAACAGGTTTCTTTGAAACATTTTTTTCAGAATCCTGCATACATTCTCCGGTCTTGATATTTGCTTTCTCCTGTGTTTCTTTCTCCACTCCATCATCTCCTTCTCTCTCTATCTCCTTGTTTCTCCAGGCTGCCTCTGCACCTGGAACGGAAACAGGAAGTACTCTTCCACAATAGGCCCCACTCGCTACAATGACAAGTAGGGGAAGTTCCCGAATGCCCTGGCCAAATTACTTCTAGTAGCATAAATGCCACCTCGGGTCTCCCCTGAAAAGAGACTACTAGTCTAGTAGGACTAATCCGATGACCAAAAAAGAATAAATAACTGTAATTTGCCTCCCTCACCAAATATCTCATGTGACAAGAAATGTAATAAACCAAACACGTAGTATGTGTGCTTATGTGTGTACACGTTTGGCTACATCTGTGTAACATTTGATAAACATTTATATAGTCACATCAGTCTTTGGTCTGCCTACATGCCTTATTTGTAAAGTAGCTAAAAAAACAGAGCAGAATCATTTTTAGGGATACAAAAAGGAAAGAGAAAAAAAAGCTGTTATTTCAATTCTGCTAGCCAGCTGTATCCAGCACAGAGCTTCCTCCACCCAGGGTCTGTTATGTAAAACCTGGAGAGGTGTACAAAGTCTGAACTTTAAGTAACAAGATTTTCATCAAAAAGGAAAATGAAAAAAAATGTTTATTTCAATTCTGCTTAAATATTTAAGTTGCAGTTATAGTGACCTGTGTGGTGATACTTCTTTGTACTTTTCTGCCTTTTTCATGTTTTAGCCAAAATATTGCAGTGTTCACTGTGTTCTGGGGCCTTAGTCTTGTAGTTTCATTTACAATTATGGCAGAAATGTGGATTACTGCCAGATTTCAGTCTTATTTAGTCATTTATTATTGCATTTTTTCCCTAAAGTGTTACTGGTAAATTTTTGGTATGTTAAACTGTAGTAGAATTCAGTAGTGAGATTTTTTTTGGGGTGGGGGTTCTGCACCCAGGACTTGTGCTTGTGTGCTTTTACAGTTGTTGATACTCCAGTTTTTTTCGTACAGTTTTATATTCCGCTTATCATTTACCTGCCTGAAGTTGCATTTCAGTGCCTTTCTGTTTCCGTTTTTTGCGCCTGCCCCATCCCAATAATACTGGCTCTATTTGATTGGGTCCCTCTCTAGTCAGCCTGCTTCTTCCTCCATTTTGTTTCTCAACCCTTCCATCGTTTGCCTGTCTTAGTTTTATAAGGCTGTGTTTCTGGCCATGTCCCTTATAGTAATCTGATTTCCAAAGTCCCTCCCTTCTTTCATTGCTATTGTCTGCTGTATAAGCTTTTTAATTACTCTTCCCATCCATTGTTTTCCATAGATCCAATCTAGAAAGCAAATTTTCATTATAGAATGGTGCATAAAACTACCCTGTAAAGCAGTAAATGTAAAGCAAATACTTTGAGCACAGAAAAACAACTAGTTGGACTTTGAATGGCAATACGTATAGATTTAGTAGAATTCAGTACTGTATAAACATTAAAGTTAGTAGAATTTAGTACTGTTTGGCATAATCTTCCCCATTAAAGCACCCTTATTATTCTGCACCAGCAAAACATCCTTAACAGTGTTCTAACCAAAATATACCACCACTTTTAGCGCACCAATCAAAGGACTGGGCAGTATGGATATGTAATTTCCTAACTTCTCTCTAAACAGTTAGGTAGATATGGACATCTTGAGACAATGAAGCAATTGCGTCATGTTTACCAACAACCACTTAATCCTTAAACAAACAGACACAGTTTGTGAGAGGTGTACATATGGAATGGCACTAGAGGCCATACTCTCTCATACAAGCACACATCCGGTTGTTGGAAACAGGCACACAGCACCCACTTCACATAGCACACAACAGACACATAAAGTAACATATGCTGAGGCACTTAAAACAATATTCCTAAACAACAAAGATTGCTTAGACTGTCCTTTGTTAAAGCTATGCTTCAGCAAGACCAAAATCAGTCAGAAAAAATAACACCTAACACCAGACATGCAGTCACTCTCAACTGAGCCCCAAACACTAAGTTGCCTATGTCATAAGTGATGCTTTAATAAAGATGTTTCTTGTTAAAAGAAAGGACAGGAATTGAATAATTTGTTTGCTTAGGTTATATGATATATAGCAATATATGTAAAGTATAATGTTGGTTATTTTAATATAGTTTGATTACTTTTATATGAATGTAAATTTGCGTATGTCAAATGTGATAATTCAGTAAAGGTGTTAAAAAAAACACTAAGCCCCTAAGGCAAACAAATGCACTTCCCAGGACTCTGATCATAGGGGATTCCATTGTAAGACATGCTGATGCCCTTCTAACCAAGCTGAACAATGAGAAGATAACGTTTAGTTGTTTATCTGGTGCCAGGGTCTGCCACATCAACCATGCACTGAAGTCATTACACCACAGGTATCAGTATGATTTCATCATTGTTCACGAAGGTGTAAATGACCTGAGGCATATCTCCCTGGTCTATATCAAGAGAGACATTATGGCGCTTTCAGACTATATGTCTCAGGCTGGTATGAGCAAAGCATTGAGCAGAATATTACCATCACCGAGGATGATGCCACAATATGACCAATAGTTGATAGATTTTAACAATTGGCTGTCTTTCTGTCATTCTGAGGTTATTCAATATTTGACTTGGGAGGAAATGGTTAACAGGACAGATTACTGTGCCAAGGATGGTATGTGCCTCTACCCTCTAGGCTTTCAAATAATAGCTAGGAATTCATCCACTCCCACAGTGCTTTTTTTTAGACAATGCCAAATTGACAAACCTACTGACTTGGCAAAATCATCTCAACTGAACTTCAAGTTGTTATTTCGCAATGCCAGGAGTCTAAATAAAAAAACAAAACAAATTACACAACCTCCAAGCCCTCCTCACACTTGAGAATATAGACATTTGTGCAGTTACTGAGACATGGTTTAAAGCGGCAGAGTGAACCCCGGCAGTGCATGGTTGTAATGCCTTCCATACTTGTAGACCAGTAGCTGCACAGACTAGGGTTAAAGGTAGAGGGGTGCCGATATACATCACTAACAAACATACCTCTACTGTAGGGATAAAGGGGTTAGACTAAATTATTTCAGTCATGAAGATGCTAAAATAAGTTTTTAAATAAAAGCAGTGAGTTGGCAAAGTTCTTTTGTGTGCGTAAAATACATAAAAGCAAGGTTAACCCTCCAGGTCGTTCCATTGTATCTGCCTGCAATTATGTAACCCATAATTTGGGATGTTTTTTGCATCAATTTTTGTTAAAAAAGATGTTACAACTACCTTCATATATCAAAGACAGTTTTGATTTTCTGGATAAAGTAAAGAAGATAGTATGTCAGAAGAACATGTTTTTTATAGTGATAGATGTAGTCAGCCTATACACTAGTATAAAACAGTGATGGCATAGAAGCTATAGACTCTGGGGAAAAGCCCCAGTACACAGTATATTATACAACTGACATTGTTCTGTTCGGAAAATAATATATTTGAATTTGATGCCTCTCTGTATCATCAGAAGTGTGAGACAGCTATGGGAGCAGCTTTTGCCCCCACATATGCTAATTTATTTATGAGTCTCTATGAAAATCTATATGTGTATAGGAATTACATTTTTTAGAAAACATGTTGTTCATTTTTACAGATACAGTGATGATTTGATTTTTGTTTGCAAGGGGGGGCTATGGAGAAGTGGAAAAGTTTGTTCAAGAACTGCAAGTGAACAGGTTTGACATCAAATTTGATGGGTTACAAAAAGGAAAGACAGTAAATTGGCTGGATATTACAATAGAAGGGCAAGAAGATGGTGAACTTAAAACTAAAATAGTTAGAAAAATTGGACAACCAAGCTTTATGTTGCATGGAACTAGTTGTCACCACCACCACCACCCCCCCCTCCACACACACACACACACTCACACACACACACACACACACACACACACACACACACACACACACACACACACACACACACACACACACACACACACACACACACACACACACACACACACACACACACACACACACACACACACACACACACACACACACACACACACACACACACACACACACACACTCACACACACACACACACACACACACACACACACACACACACACACACACACACTATTTCTTCCATTCCTTATGGGGAAATGGTCAGGGTTAAATGTTTGTGCAGTGACAGGAAGGAATGTGAGAAGGAAGTTCAAAATACAGCTAACATGTTTATAGAAAGGGGCTATGAGCCAGAGAAAGTATGGTTGGGGTATAATAAAGTAATGAATAAAGTGAATAAAGCACAGAACATAATAATGCAGAAAAAGAATGTAGAGAAAAAGAAAGTGAGTTATATTTTGTGTCTAAGTATTCTAATCCTTCTAACATTTTAGAGAAAATGGGTATTACTGGTCTTATATACAGAAAGAAAAATCCTGCCTAAAAATGTTAAGTTGTTTTTCATATAAAAGAGGCAGGAGTCTTAAGGACATGTTAGTACATGGAAAATTTGAGAGACCAAAAAATATAGAAAATGCAGTGAGTTATGGAACTTTTCCATGTGATAATTGCACAGTATGCAAACACATAGTTGATAGTTTTGAAAGAATTGATGGAAAACAATGTTGATAGAAGAGGCAGCTTCACTTGCAGTAGTGAAAAGATTCTGTACAGTTTAAAATGTCCTTGTGGGTTATGTTATATTGGCCAGAGCAAGAGAAGCTTTGCTGCAAGATTAAAAGAGCACATAAGGCACATCAAGAAGCAAAGATTTCGGAGTCCTGTAGCTATGCACTTTAAGGAACACCATAATGGAGACCCACAGGGGTTACAGGCAACTGTTTTGGAACAAGTGAATACTACATTTAGTACAGATGAAAAAATTAAGGAACATTTGATTTATGGTTCATAGGTTAGTACTAAGCTAACTGCCCTTGCAAGCCATTTTAAGCCTAGCCAATTATCCATTGTGAGACACAAACCCTGCACCTTGTGTTTGTAAGGCAAACACCTTAACCATTAGGCCATCCGAAGGAAGGAAGCAATATTTATCTTAAAATATGATACAATGTTTCCAAGAGATTTGAATAGGGAATTCTCTTGGAAGCATTTAATGTAAGAAGGTTAAAAAGAATATTAAAAGTTAACCTTTTTAGTTGGATTTTTTAGTGATTCTTAATTGGATGATTATTTAATTGATTAAATGCATGTAGTTAAGTGTATGCTTACCAGCAGAAAGATGTACTCTGAAAAGGCTTTTCTGAAAGCCGAGGCGCCACAGAAGTGTTACTCACTCTTAATGTTAGAGTTTGAAGTTTTGCTGTAACTGCAAAAGTTATTTTTTTATTGTAATAAATCAGTCTGTGTACTAAACTGAGTGAATTCATCTGGCCTGGAACTTGTGGTGTGAGGTTTGGTTTGTTCTACAGTGTGGTGCTTCATACCTCTACTGTTGTCAAACAGGATGATGTGCTGGAGTTCCTCCATGTGCAGGTCAGCACAGACAAAATCCCATACCATATCACAGCCAGCTGTAGGTCACTTTCCATGTCCCAAGAAACTCACAATGCATACTTAAACCTACTGGGGACACTTACCAGCCAACACCCCTCTCTAGACCGGGAATCCTACACCTACATGGACTGAAATCTGCTGCCACATAATTTCTTGGACTTCATTAATACAAACTCCCCTAACCACACACACACACACACACACACACACACACACACACACACACACACACACACACACACACACACACACACACACACACACACACACACACACACACACACACACACACACACACACACACACACTGTTTAGCCCTCCCTGGTAAGGTCCGACCATAAACCAGTCTCATTCTAAATCACAATCTGCTCTGTAAAACCAGTAACAGTTTTGAATTCTTCCAAGGCAAATTATGCCTTGGACTTGTCAAAATTCAGTGCCCCTCCAAACCCAGAGAATAAAGCATCCTACACTGAATTGCTCACAGAAACTCTGTACAACCATGTCAATGGCTGCATAAAGGCTGCTGTACCTGCCAGAAGTAAGTCCATAATTAGCCCTAGAAACAAACAATCCTGGTGGCTTCTCAAATTCAACAGGATACACAACAAAAGGAAAAAATGACAGCAAAAATCGGGAAGGGTAATTCCCATAAAGATAAAAACTCTGTCATCCAACTAAGTAGGCAAGCAAGAAGTCAAACAAACCCAAGTCTGATGTTAAGATAGCCTCCTATGTGAAATATAACCATAAAGCCTTCTTCAGCTATGTCAGAAACCTCAAGGGCAGCACACAGCAATGTACTGAATTGGTGGCTAATGGTGCTACATTCACAGAACCTGGTGACATAGCAAACCTATGAGTAGACAAATTCAGTTCCAACTTTACCCCCTCCCTCCAACCCAAACCATCCTCCAAGAAATACCCTCAAATATAACCCCTCCAACTATAATTAGGAAACATGTACTGGCTAACTCATTAATGCCAAGTCTCTGATAACATCCTGGGTGATTCCTGAACAGTCTACAGTATGACTTATCAGGACCCCTGGAGTCCTTTTTTAACTATAGTCTTAAAACATGCATGATCTTCAACAGATCCAGGAAACTATAGACCAATTAGACAAACTAGTCTTTTTTGCAAAGCCATGGAAAGCATTATCATGGAAATTATCAACAAGAACATAGGAGACCTCCAGACACTAGAGCCATCTCGGTTTGGCTTTGTCAAAGGAAGGTCATGCTTACTGAATCTGGCAGACGTCTTTGAAGAAGTCACTAAAGCAATGCGCAAGAGGAAAGCGATGCATACTGCCTGCCTATATCTGGCTAAAACGTTTGATGCAATACACAACTCGGGCATTGTCAACAAACTTACAGAAGTAGGCATGAATCCCTTTATAACACGCTGGATAGCTAGCTGGCTTACAGATAGGACCCAAAAGTTTATGATCACTGAGACCACCTCCACAAAGAGGCTGGTCACCAGTGAAGAACCGCAGGCCTCTGTGCTAAGCCCACTCCTCTTTGGTATCTACTTCTGGGAGATCAAAGCCAATGTGAAAGGCAGCTGGATGACCAAGTTTACAGAAGATTGCAAGCTGGGAGCAGTCATTCAATCCCTCCAAGATGAGAACACCCTTCAGGAAGGTCTAAGACAGACAAATGCTTGATGCCTATGCCATGGCTTAAAACGTAATGCTAGAAAATGTGTTATGATACCTCTTGAGAAGTCAGCTACCCCAGGTAAGATTCACTTCAACTCACATGTGTTCAAGGTTGTAAGAAAATCCTTCTGGGTTGCTTAACTTATAAGTAAGGGAATGGTACCTAGGTCCAAAGAGGTCATTGCATCACTGTTGTCAGCCCTCATCAGGCCCATCACAGAGTATAATGTCCCTTTCAGTATTTGTCTGACCAGACACATGCAGCAACATGAATGTCTACAAAGGACTCTTACAAAACAAATACATGGAGTAAACACAATGCCCTATGTTGATCACCACAAAGCCCTGTCTCCTTACTCTGAATTATATAGGCTAATCAGAGGTGATCTTTGCCTTGTGTACAAGCCATCTCTGGACCTTGTTTTGATGGACCTTTTGCACATCAGCAAAACAAACAGCATCAGAACTACTAGATCAGAAGATTGCTTGCTACATACAGTGGATATAAAAAGTGTACACACCCCTGTTAAAATGCCAGGTTTTTGTGATATAAAAAAATGAGACCACAATAAATCATTTCAAAACTTTTCCCACCTTTAATTTGACCTATAACCTGCACAATTCAATTGAAAAACAAACAAATCTGTTAGGGGAAAAATATAAAAAAGTACAATAAGCTGGTTGCATGAGTGTGCACACCCTTAAACTTTGTTGAAGCAGCTTTTGCTTTAATTACAACATTCGGTCTTCTTGGGTACACACCCGCCATCAATTAAAGAGACTCTGATTAACCCCAAATAAAGTTCAGCTGTTCTAGTAGGATTTTAATCATTACTGAGTTGCCTGCTACAGCAAAAGCCATGGTTCACAGAGAGCTTACAAAGCATCAAAGGGATCCCATTGTTGAAAGGTATCAGTCAGGAGAAGGGTACAATAAAGTTTCCATAGCATTGGATATACCATGGAACATAAGGAAAACAGTCATCAAAAAGTGGAGAGAATATGGGACAACAGTGACATTTCAAAGAACTGGATGTCCCTCCAGAATTGTTGAAAAGACAAGATCAAAACTGGTCAGGAAGGCTGCAAGAGACCTATAGCAACACTGAAGGAGGTGCAGGAATTTCTGGCAAGTACTGGTTGTGTACTACATGTGACAACAATCCTGTATTCTCCATATGGCTGGCTAATGGGGTAGGGTTGCAAGACGGAAGCCTTTTCTTACACAGAAAAACATCCAGACCTGGCTAAAATTTGCAAAACAATACATTGTCTCCCAAAAGCATGTGGGAAAATGTGTTATAGTCTGATGAGACCAAGGTTGAACTTTTTGGCCACAATTTCAAAAGGTACGTTTGGTGCAAAAACAACACTTCGCATCACCAAAAGAACATCATCCCCATGGTGAAGCATGGTGGTTGCAGTATCATGCTTTGGGGTTGCTTTTCTTCAGCTAGAACTGGGGCTTTAGTCAAGGTGGAGGCAATTATTAACGGTTCCAAATACCAGTCACTTTTGGCCCAAAATCTTCAGACATCTGCTAGAAAGCTGAAGATGAAGAGGAATTTCACCTTTCAACACAACAATGACTCCAAGCATGCATCCAAATCAACAAAAGAATGGCTTCACCAGAATAAAATTAAAGTTTTGGAATGGCCC
The DNA here is from genome assembly GCF_019279795.1 of Protopterus annectens. Lineage (NCBI taxonomy): Eukaryota > Metazoa > Chordata > Ceratodontiformes > Protopteridae > Protopterus > Protopterus annectens. The sequence goes on from NC_056749.1 coordinate 111,161,403, forward strand.
TGCCAAAGCCCAGACCTAAATCTAATAGAAAATGTGTGGGGTGACCTGAAGAAGACTGTGCACAAGAGATGCCCTTGCAATCTGACAGATTTGGAGCACTTTTGCAAGGAAGAGTGGGCAAATATTGCCAAGTCAAGATGTGCCATGCTGATAGACTCCTACCCAAGGTGAATGAATGCTGTAATTAAATCAAAAGGTGCTTCAACAAAGTAGTAGTTTAAGGGTGAGCACACTTATGCAACAGCTTACTATACATTTTTTATTTTTTATATTTTTCTCCTAACAGATTTGTTTATTTTTCAATTGAATTGTAGAGATTTATAGGTCACATTAAAGCTGGGAAATGTTTTGAAATGATTTATTGTGGTCTCATTTTTTTTATATCACAAAAACCTGGCATTTTAACAGGGGTGTGTACACTTTTTATATCTGCTGTAAATAGGACATGTTGGAGAGAGAGATGTGTTTCTCAGATAATTCCCTTACTCTGGAAGAGGCTTCCCATCCATGTTAAGCAGAGTTCCTCCCTAACCCTACTTAAGTGCACTTTTGACCAGTTGATGGATAATCAGACATAAAACCCTGGTCAGGTGCCTATGTCTCTGACAGACAGAGGCAGTAATGAACCACCCCAATATAAATCAAATTTGTGGGTCACATTTGTGGTGACAGCTAAGCTCCTAAGAGCCCTAGGGGTCAATAGCCTAGTATGCACAACTGAACCTATGAACAAATAATTGTCAATATTTCTCTCAGTATTAATGCTAAGTTGTGAAAGAGCACTTAGTGAATTTTTGGGGTACCCTGCATTTCAGTGAGTGTGAATTTGAGAAGATTCCTCCTTGTCCTGTTCAACTTGACAGTGTTGCACTCCACGATCAGTGTATTCGATAGGAAATCCAATCACAGTATTCCACTGGAAATTTCTATCTGTGTGGTTTCTATGTGTGCACTGGTAGTAATTCCTTGTTTTCAGAGATTTCCATTTTTTGTATTGTTGTGAACATGGAGTTGGTATTTGCAAGTCTATGTTTGTTGGAAGCTTGACCACCACATGTAGAGCAGGGGGCTTGCTTCTTACAAGAACACATTTAATATTTTTTCGTTGTCTTGAATTCCAGAATAGTTGTACTTGACAAGTTGGTTCTTTGCAGAGTTTAATTCAGTGAACCATAGCAGAGGCATGTATTTTAATCATGGACACGAGATAATTAAAACTGTGACACTGAAAAGTTACTTTCATTTGTGTTTTATGGCCCCCCCCTCCCCATATTTGTATGACTGTCATTGAGGCTCATTTTATGCCATCCTTTTGACATTAAGTTTTCTGGTAAAATTTACAGTGTAGATCCCTCATGTAGAGTTGCATACATTTGGGGTACGTTATGGCAGAAGTTTTTTACTGTGATGTTAACCAATTAAAATGCAACATGCCCATTAGCATCTAACTGTTAAGCAGTGTGTACTGCAGTGTACTGCACTTTGAGAATAAGTGGTGCTAGAAGTTAGCAAAGAATGTACTTGGCAAAAAATTTAAAAGATGTCTGAATTCAAAAAGGGAAAAAGTAAATGCCAGTGCCAAAGCACTGGGAGTGTAAACTCCAACAGGAAGTAATGTTTATGGTTCATTAATGGCATATGCTAGTATATTGCTGCATATAATACAACAAAGTATACAAATGGCCAGTATGTAATGACCATTTTCTGTAACCTAATTCTTGCCCCATTGATAACCAATGACTTAAATGTTTACAGAAGTGTCTTCACATGGCGTTTTCTTTCTCAGGTAATTAAGTGTTCACACAAGTGTTTTCATATGGCGTTTTCTTTCTCAGGTAATTAAGTGTTTACACAAGTGTCTTCATATGGTGTTTCCTTTCTCAGGTAATTAAATATTCACACAAGTGTCTTCATATGGCATTTCCTTTCTCAGGTAATTACACCATTTAGGCGGCTAATCCTGTGTGCGGAAAGCCGGAAGGAAATGGAGGACTGGATTACATCTTTGAAGTCTGCCCAGAAGAGTGAGAACTATGAGGTAAGCAATAGTCTGACGTGGCTGGTTTGCAATTTGTGTACAGGTATGTCACTAGATCTAGGGCTTTTGATAACTGTGGGGGTTAACTTAGAAATGTGTAAAAGCAGGTCTTTTATCCTCTTTTCTGTAGGAAATGGCCATGTCCAACAGCATTCATTTCAAAGGGAGCACATTATATGGATATGAATTATAGGCAGTTACTTTTCAATTAAAATTCATTAAGGTATATGCTGCAAGTGACTCAAGTAGAGGTTTTAACTCTTAATGTTCTTCCAGTTTCATCCACCTGTACTTTTGTTTCTCTCAGGAACCAGTGTCCTTATTCATTACATTTGAACACTGCCGATACTTCAAACAATGAAAAACAGACAACACAAGCTTAACCCAAAAAAAGGCAAAGGAGATGCTGGTCCATGCCAATGACCATCCATCATGTCACTTGCCTTTTATTTAATTATTTATTTATTTGCAGTTTGTTTGCCAGGATAGTCCATTGGGCTGCTGGGGCCCATTTTCAATGGAGTCCTGGGGAGAAAAGCTCCAGAAAAATACAGATAGATAGTGAAAGGAAGCACAAATCCATGAAATACATTTCAAATAAGACGTATATACATAGTAATTGCTCACTTACATATGTTCCATAGTATAAATCCAATTGTACACAAATGCATAGTAATTGCTCATTTACATATGTTCAATAGTAGAAGTCCAATAGTACATGTTTCGTAAGACAGAAAGGAACTATATATATATATATATATATATATATATATATATATATATATATATATATATATATATATAGGTCTACTTCTTTTGACCTAACTCCCATTTGCCTGACACCCATTTGCCTGAGACCAAATTACTGAAATTTCATTTGCCTGACACATCATTTGCCCGACACTTCATTGACTGACGAGTATTATTAGCAAGAAAATGGAATATGCCCCCTTCCCCACTGTAGTGCGACCCTGGAGTTAGAATATATAGTTGGGGGGGGTCCCCCACAACGGGTGGTGTGGGGGGGGTGAAGCCCCCCACTTCATTTCATATGATATTGTTAACTTTTGATGTGATATTGCTTAGTAAAATAATAAGTGAACTACGGAACAGTCAACCAAATAAATAATAGATGATAGATACTCCTGCTCCAAACAGTATAAGCACCAGCACGAACTATGTAAGCACCAACACGAAAAAGATGAACCTCTTCACTACTTTTCCAAATATTTTATTGACATAAAATCACTTCCAACAGGTTGGTTGAGCGCTTTCATCTAACTAGACTTCATCAGAACACTGAACAAAAATTCATTGGTCCTTTTATACATCCTAGCTATCACATAAATTACATCCCAATTAACTTTAAAAGTGCTAGTGCAATAAATATGTCTACATTCTGAACATCCTGAAATACTTAATAAAAACTACTTCCATATGATGATATATATAAAATTCATAATAGTATTATTACTTGCACACTGAATAACATATACATACCATAATGTTATAAAAATGTAAGTGTGTATGTTTAACTGACCAAAGATTAAAAAACATTATGAGCCCTTAAAGAATACTTTTTAAAATCCCCATCCTCATGCTATTTAATGTCAGCTTCAAGAATGGGCTTGATTGACAGATATTCATTTATACCTGGGGGAGCAGATGCATTCAGTCTGATCTGCCATCTCACTTCCCTCTCCCCCACCATCCCTTTGATGTCACCTCCCGTGGGGTTGACCTTGACCAATTCCAATATCCCGAACTGGAACCCGATACACTCCTTGTTGTCCCTCAAATGTTTCCTTAGTGCATTTTTATCATCACCCTTTTTGATGCTGTACTCATGATCATATATTCTCTTTCTTAAGCATCTGGTAGTCTTGCCCACATAAAAACTTGGGCATTTGGTACATTTCGCTAGATAAACCAGATGCTTAGACCTACAATTCCCCTTTTGGAACTGTATTCTAGTTCTATTCATGTCGTCAAGTGTAATTGTGGGTGAATTAATGATGTACTTGCACTGCCTACAGGTCCCACATTTCTGTGTCCCTCTGTTCACAGTACCTAGGGGTTTGGTTTTTGTTTCCAACAGTTTTTTCATATTCTTTCCATTCCTAAAAACAAATAGTGGTTGATCCCCCATGTTTGCCAACCTGTTCCTTACAGACTGGGAAGAAGAATTTAGTTTGAATACTGGATGGGTCAGACGCATTGGATGTTACCTGCGTTTTTTGGACGACATTTTTGTTATATGGAAGGGAACAAAGAAGAACTTGACAGTTTTAAGAGTTATTTGAATACGTGTAGTGATTTTTTAAAGTTCACATTTGGAGTAGACAAATATTCTATACCATATTTAGACACCAGAATTACTATGGAGAAGGGTACATTCAAATCAAATTTATATAGGAAAGACACGTTCAGTAACTCATACCTTCAGTACAATAGTAGCCACCCTATGATCCAAAAAAGAAATATTATTAAGGGTCAGTGTATTAGGGTGGCTAGGATGACATCTAACATCAATGATGTTGATTGTGAGTTACGAAAAATAGGGACTTATTTTTTAAATAGGGGATATCCTATTGATATGGTAGATGACGTCACTAGGTATGTTAAAAGTGAATGGGGTAAGAAATTTAAACCCCTATTAGGTAAGAAAGAAGTGAGGGGACCCGACATTCCGGTCATAGGTAACATTAAGAGGTCTAATGAAAAGACCAATTATGGTAAAGCCTGTGTATTACAGTACGGGGTACACAGTTGGGAGGTAAGAAGGATTTTGGAAAAACACTGGAATATAATGAAGGTGGATAATGAAGTTTCTAAAATAGTGGGGGATCAACCACTACTAGACTGATCCTACAGACATTGCCAACATACTGGCTGACAGGTTCAGTGCAAACTTCTCCCCCCCTCCCCCCCAAAAGGAGAGATATCTATACCAAGCGATTGCAGCCCCCCAAACATCTCCAACGCCCAAGTGAGAACTGCTCTCTCCAAAGCAAAAAACACAGCATCCATGGGACCTGATGGTGTCCCCGGCTGTGTGCTCCACGAACTCAACGAGGAATTAAACCCACAGCTAGGACAGCTGTTTAATCATAGTCTTACCTCTGGATATGTACCCAGGGAGTGGCGCACTGCAACTGTGGTCCCACTTCACAAAGGCGGTGCCTCCACCGACCCTGGAAATTACCGGCCCATTAGCTTGACAAGCCTTATCTGTAAAGCCATGGAGAGGATCATAATGGACCTCATAAATAAAGACATAGGGAATTTGCAGACTTTGGATCCATCCCAGTTTGGCTTTGTCAAAGGCAGATCATGCCTTCTAAACTTGGTTGACTTTTTCGAAACAGTCACCAAAGCCATTGATGAGGGAAAGGCAGTCCATACAGCCTACCTCGATCTGGCGAAGGCCTTCGATACAATACCCCACTCGGGTATCATTGAAAAACTCATCAGCTTAAATGTTAACCCATACATCACAAGATGGGTTGCAAACTGGCTGAGTGACAGAACCCACAGGGTCAGAGTTGCTGGCGCCATGCCAGACTCAAAGCCTGTCACAAGTGGTGTACCACAGGGCTCAGTCCTGGGCCCACTCTTGTTTGGCATCTACTTTTCCGAAGTACAAGCAAACACAGGAGGGTTATGGCTGACAAAGTTTGCAGATGACTGCAAACTGGGCCATAGTAGAAAACACATCTGACACAGATATCCTTCAGAAGGGTCTCACAGAAGCGGATAACTGGTGCCAGAGCCATGGCCTAAAGTTAAATGCCAAAATGCATAGTCATACCCTTCGGGAAAAACAAGGTTACCCCTAGCTACCAAATAGGTGGCAATCCACTGAGCACAGAAGAAGTTATCAGGGACCTGGGGACCCAAGTTGATAGTAGTCTGTCATTCGACACCCATGTAGCCAAAGTAGTTAGGAAGACCTTCTACATTGCCCACCTTATCATGAAGGGATTCTCATCTAGATCAAGGGAGGTCATAGTCTCCCTATACTCATCACTCATCAGACCAATGATTGAGTACAATGCCCCATTTGGAATGTATCTAACCCGACACCTGCAGCAGCTTGAGAGGCCACAAAAGTTCCTCACCAAAAGGATAAAGGGTCTCAAACATCTGTCCTATGCTGCCCGACTGAAAGAACTTCAACTCTATTCAGTCGCTTACCGCCTGCTCAGAGGTGACCTTTGCCTAACATACAAGGCCATGTCAAACCCAGATTTGATGAATATGCTTCACCTCAAAAAATCTAGATCTGTCAGAGCCACAAGGGCGGGAGACTTAAACCTCGACACGGCTATTAATAGGACGTGCTGGAGGGATAGATTCATCACCCAAAGACTCCCTATGCTGTGGAACAAAATCCCGGTATATGTGAGGCAGAGCACCTCGCTGGCCTTGTTCAAGAGAAATCTTGACCAATGGATGGGAGATCGCAGATATACCCCAGGGATTACCTCAGTGTCACTGCTCGACAGAGGCACAGCAAAATAATGGGTATAGTTCCCCATACTAAAGGGGTGGCGTAAGCCACAAAACTATGGGCTAGGCTTGTAAATGCCCTCGGGCAGATAGCCTAGTATGAACCTATGAACCTATGAACTATTTGTTTTTAGGAATGGAAAGAATATGAAAAAAACTGTTGGAAGTAATTTATTTCATCACCAGAGTTAGCTGGTGATCCATATCGTTCTATCCTCATGTCTTGATTACTTGATTACTAGAATGTCCTTTTCCTCAGACTTTGAAAAGAAGAATCTGGCATGACTTTAGCAGCAGTAAAATTACTTGGTCTAGATATTTTACTGGCACTCATTTTATATATATAAATATATATATATATATATATATATATATATATATATATATATATATATATATATATATATATATATATATGAGTCTGCTTCACATCACTGAAATCCCATTTCACCGACTTTCATTTCACTGAGACCAAATCACCTAAATTTCAAAATACTGGCAACTCATTTCACCGAATCTCATCTCACCGAAAGCTTTCAATGCTAAATTTCAAAAGACTAAATGAGAAACCATAAACAAACACACTCACAACACTAATGATTACCTCTTTCCAGAACTTAAAAACTACTTACTTACCCTCTTAGAAGCCAGACAATATAAAACCAAACGAAGTTGGGGGCTGTGCCCCCCACACCCCCCTAATTATATATACTAACTCCAGGATCGTACTACAGTGGGGAAAAGGGCATATATCTTTTAATTGGCTTACAGTACTCTACATGCTGCCACTACTGCTGGGACTGCACAAAACATCCGCCATATTATTTTAGATACTTCCCATACAAATGTAAAGAGACATACCCACATTTAAAGGCAGTACAACACCACTTTCTACATGACTATCGGTATTCTGATAATCAGCACTGTAAGTTACAGAAATTGTTTTTATCACATACAAGTCAAAGGTGAATGGAAACCCACATCACGTCTATGGCTTACAATTCAGTGAAATGAAATTCAGTCAAATGAATTTTCAGTATTTTGAAAATTAGGTGATTTGTTCTCGGTGAAATGATGTGAAGTAGACCCATATATATATATATATATATATATATATATGTGTGTGTGTGTGTGTGTGTGTGTGTGTCTCTTTTACAGATTTCTTAGTCTTGTACTACAATTTGGACATCATTGTATATATTTTTATTGTATTTTATTGTATTCTGCTTCAATTTTTTGCAATGTCTTTTTGCTTATTTTTATTTTATTTCTACTTCAATCTTTTTACTGTATTTTTACTTCAATCTTTATTGTGTTTTACTGCTTATTGTACTGTGGAGCTTTTCTCCTCGGACCTCCACTGAAAAAGGGCATTAGCTCAGTCGTACTATCCCAGTAAACAAATATCAAATAAATAAATAAATACTGGTGGTGGTACACATATATATGGTAGAATTTGTACTGGCTGGTAGTGGTCACCAGGACTACTTTAACCTGCAGGACCCTACCCATCTGAATCTGAATAATTAAAAGAGCTTCTACAGCCCTACTTATATGAGGCCTCTTAGATCCACAGGCAAGGAGCTGATAGTTTTCACCAACCTCCATTTACAGACATTCGGTAGGCAGTCTTTTACCTTCTGACCTCAGCTACTATGTTGTGGAATTAACTTCTTTCTCCAATACTGCATGCACTTTCAAAGCTTCCTTTCAAATATCCCTAAGGTATGATCTGTTTCAGATGATCTTTCTTTTTTTTATTTGGTTTTAAAACTATAGGTAAACAAATCAAGTATAAAGCAAACAAATAACTATTTACATAGGTCCACAGCTGATCAATACATCTGCATTATACTTATCAACAACAATTATTTGTCAAGCAAGCCTTTAAGTTTAAGACAAGATTTACATGTATGTGTAGTTATATGAATGTGTAATATAAGAAGTTCTGATCTTTATAGTATGCAGTTCACTACTGCAAACAGATTGTGCCATACTAATAAATTCAACACTAGAGGGGGTAACTTTACTTTTGCAACTTTTAGTAATTATGTTTGTGGCTATAGCAAGAATAGAATAAAGAAGAGGCACTTGGGTTTTTGAAATTATCTCAGGAAATGGAGCATTAAATAAAACTAAACATTTAGAAATATTACATCTATCTGACCATAGAACTTGAATGAAGTTATTAATATCTCCCCAAAAAGGGTGATGACTTCACAATCATATTCAATATGCAGCCAATCAGCTATTATTTCAGTATCACATCTCCAGCATTTAATTCTGTTTGATTTACATGTAATTGTAATTTTGTTAGGAGTGACAAAAGCTCTGTGTAAGAATTTCCAAGTGGAAACTTTCCATTATAATGAAGATGTGGCTTTATCTGTAGATTCTAATGTTATTTTCTTGTATTCTTCAGAAATGTCGTCATTATTAACTTTTGAGGAATAGTTCCAATATGAATTGTCTAAATATGTGAAATCTAATTTAAAAAATGTATCAATTTCTGACAAATATGATTTATTTTTCATTGTATTATTATTGATACTTATTAAAAATTCTAATTATTTGGGAAACAATTTCTTATCTAGGTTAAATATCTTATTTATCTTTGTGTTTGCAAAGTCTCTAAATATTTCTAAAATTAACCAGTTCTCAGAATCTTGATTCTATTTGCATATTTGCAGTATATAGTACCATTTAAAAATGAATGCCAATGGATTAAGTTCCTTTGTTGTTACAGTACTAGTATTTTGTTGAAGTTATGAGTTTCTAAGCAATCATTTGTATGTAATTGAAAACATAGAATATATTAAATCTTTAATACAATAGTTAGAATATGTGAACTATTGGAAAGAGGAAATTATGTTATTTACATAGGGAATTTGAGAAGCGGGTGTAATTCCATTTACACAAAAATCTTTTAATAACCACTCCATTCAGACCTAACCCACCACTTGCTCTAAACTAAAGGATCCGTCTAGCCTCACTCCTGTCCATCTTAACCTCCACATCACCCATTCTGACATCTTCCTCAACCACTTCTCCCGCCAGAAAAGAAAAGGTATGAGGGTCACCTTTATCCAAAAAATGCAATCCTGTTAGCTCACTGGCCCAGCATTTTTTGGATAAATGGATCCTTAAGTTTAGAGCAAATGGCGGGTTTGGTCTGAATGAGGTGGTACCCATTAAACACTGCCTAAGTAGGTAGAGCACCTATGTTAACAATGATTTCAGTGTCTATCTTCCAGATGTATGTATTTGGTATATGTCTGTTTTATGTGTTCCTGCATGATTATGTGCATATGCTGAAATTTTGTCTATATGGGGGGTGAGATGTGCTGGAGTGATTTAATGGATTGTTCGCATAATGCTGTATTCTGTACATCTTATTAACTATTTTCCATATTTATGTATACCCTTTGTGGGACATTGCTGCTTCATTGGGCTTGTGTCTTTAAAAGAGGTGGTTGGGATTTAATTATAGTGTGCGCACATGACTATTTTTATTTTCTGATATGCTTGGAAGCTTCCGCTATGCTTGTTTCTTGGTTTTCAGTGTGTATCCTAAAGTTTTAAAGTGAGGTGCTTAATTAATTGCTTATTTGCCTTGAATATGTGTATAAAAGGAGGGGCATGTTCTGTAATTGTTTTTAGATGGTATTATGAAGCGACGTACATGGTCAAGAAAGCACTTACCTTTTTAAAAAAGAATACATGTTTTTATTTTATATGTGTAGCTGTGTGCTGGTGTTCCACTGTGTTTGGTACATTCATTCATTCTGTTTTTGTTTGTGGAGCACCATTCATCCTACAGGCACTAATATCCCTTTATTTTATTATTTATATTTTCCTTAGAAAAGTTTCAACTGTATCATCATTATCTAGGTTATTTGTATTATTATTTATATATTTATATTTTCATAAAATATTTTAAAGCCTTCAAGAATACCTTTTATATCTGTTTATACAAGCTTAAAGGGTTTACTGAATATACCTGAAGTTTAAGTTTTTCCAGGTTAATTGAAACTTTTATGATTTAGAATTTCAACATATGGTGATGAACAGGTTGACAGATGAGATCAGACAGGAGTCCCCATGGACTGTGATGTTTGCAGATGACATTATGATCTGTAGTGAGAGTGTGGAACAGGTGGAGGAGACCCTGGAGAGATGGAGATGTGTTCTAGAGAGAAAAGGAATGAAGGTCAGCAGGACTAAGACAGAATATATGTGTGTGAATGAGAGGGAGGATAGAGGAATGGTGAGGATGCAAGGAGTAGAGGTGGTGAAGGTGGATGAGTTTAAATACTTGGGATCAATAGTTCAGAGTAATGGTGAGTGTGGAAGAGAGGTGAAGAAGAGAGTACATGCAGGATGGAGTGGGTGGAGAAGAGTGTCAGAAGTAATTTGTGACAGACGAGTACCAGTAGGAGTGAAAGGGAAGGTCTACAAGAGGGTAGTGAGACCAGCTATGTTATATGGCTTGGAGACAGTGGCACTGACAAAAAGACAGGAGTTAGAGCTGGATGTGGCAGAGTTAAAGATGTTAAGATTTGCACTGGGTGTGACGAGGGTGGACAGGGTTAGGAATAAGTATATTAGAGGGTCAGCCCAGGTTGGAAGGTTTGGAGACAAAGCCAGAGAGGCAAGATTATGTTGGTTTGGACATGTGTTGAGAAGGGATGCTTAATATGTTGGGGAAAAGATGCTAAGGATGAAGCTACCAGGTAACAGGAAAAGAGGAAGGCCTAAGATAAGGTTTTTGGATGTGGTGAGAGAGGACATGCAGGTGGTTGGTGTGACAGAGCAAGATGCAGAGGACAGGAAGAAATGGAACAGCCGAAAGAAGATGATGATGTATTTAAGTTCAGACTGACTGATTATGTCTTTTGGTTTTAGATTTAATTTGAGTGCGTCTGTTTTGGCACGTAGTGTATTCAGTTCTTTGTCCCATTCTCTTGTTTTACTAATATTCTAGCTTGTAACTCTTCCACTTAAGTAAACCTTTAGTGAATCCCACAGGACAATGTCAATTACTTCACCAGTCATGTTTATTTCTAGGAAATTTTTGTTCTCTTTAACATACCAATCATTGAATATTTTTTATTTTAATAATGTATGTTGGTAATCTCTTGTGATGTATTAAATTGTCAGTTTTTAAAATAATATTAAATATTATAGCATTATGGTGCAATAACAGGCATGACTTTATTGATACTTCTCTGATATGTGATAACAGATTATTTGAGACAAAATGTTATGAACATTTGTTTATTCCATATCTATACGAAAAATGGATAAACTGAAGTGAGTTTGTTTTCCTTAGCTCGTCTATATCATTTGACTTTATTAGATTTTCAAAATTCATTAAGTGTTTGGCTGAAGATGGGATTCTTAGCTTTCTATATGCAGTGGAATGTTTGATAAAATAAAATTAAAATCGCCAGCCATTTTTACTTCACCTTTCTTGTAATAGGCTATAGTGTCTTAGTAATTTTTTGCATGTTTAGCTCCAGTCCCTGGAATCTAATAAGACTTCAGTAATGTATATAGTTTTCTGTTCCACTCACTTATAACAATGTTTAACTTACCATTTTTATCAACATAGGTATATTTTACTTTAGGCATTACTAATGAGTTCTTTCATAAAATGAGGGTGCCTCTTCTTTTAGCTCGAAACCCAGAATGTGCTAAAACGAAATAATTATTTAATGAAAGTTTATTTACATTTTTATTAAGTAAATGTGTAAATGTGTTTCTTGTAGAAATATTATTTGACCTTTATGTAATTGCAAGTATTTGAACAGACTCCCCCTCTTTACTGGATTATTCAATCCATTGATATTTATAGATATGCATTTAAAATCAGACATTTATATAACAGAGGGAAAAAAAAGAGGTATAATGAACTCACATTAATGTACAGAACTTATGTACTTTATATATAGCAATATGAAATCTTCAGCTGTGGACAAAACTTTTGAAACAAATAAAAAATTACCTAATGATATAACCCTAAAATATTCTATCTTGTAATAACATATTCACAGTTTGTTGAAAAAGATGAACAAACTACCTTTCAAATTCTCCATTAGACTAACAAAGCTTAGCTCATGCTTTTGATTCATATTAATGGGCCTCATACTTTTAGTAAGCATCATCTTACAAAAGCCTGTCAGTGAGTTATTATGAATAAGAAAAGTTAAACAGGCGTTCAGAATCTTTATTATATGTTGACCAAACTGAATATCTCTACAATCATCTTTCTCTGTACCTCACATTATCTCCCTGGTCTACTATAGGGAGGAAGTCAGTTGTTATTTTCATATTTATTAATTTAGAGGTCAGATGATTTTACATTTTTTTCTATTTTATTTACTATGTATAAAGTTGTTCATAGGATCATAAGTTCATAAATTAGTGCCAGGCTGTCTGTGTGGGCCATTCCAAGCCCATCCAATTACCCATGTGAAAATCAAACCCTGCACATTGTGCCTATATGGTGAACACCTTAACACTATGCCAACTACCTCCCATTGCAGGCATATTTATATTCTTTAACTACACTACATATTTACTTATTCTGATCTCTTTCTATTTCTATTTGTATACTATATCTTATACTATTACTATATTTATAGGTTTTATATTTTAGCTATAATCTAAATGTAAAGTATCATATCATAGAACATTTGTATTTACCCTTATATATTTGATACTCTTTAATCTAGTAGTACTGTTAGAGTAGGTCCTATTCTTTCCTTAAGTGTTATGATGTCTAATAATATGTGAACAAACATCTGAAAAATATTCCCTTTTAAGATTCAAACTTTCCACAGTAAATTGTTCTGAGATATTAAGTTTTGTTATCATTAAAAAGAGGCAATAACAGAGAAACACAATCCTATTTTTTTTTTCAGAAGTGTCATTCTATAGGCTAGTGTATAAACTATCCTTTTGGTATACTAGAAGCATTCAGAATTATTTAATAACTGACAGTGATTTAGAATGCAATTCACTGTCGTTTGCTTATTATCTAAATTGCATCTTAGCATATGATTCAAAATATGATGATTATTTACTTTTAGTCAGGAAGAAGTAACCTGGACACTTCTTAGAATTTTCAGAAATCCGGCAGCATCACAAAAGTGCTTATGACTCTTAAGTTGTTTCAGGATGGTCAATTCACACAAAAACATTCATGGGTGAATCCAATCCACCTCTACTTTATACGTCAATCCCTCAAACCCTTCTAAAGTACTAAAAAAACAGCAAAAAACATTTCAAAATATGTTAACCACTAAAATGCTGTTGTACTTAAAAAAATAACAGTTAATGATTCAGTAAGCACTATTTGTATAAGATGTTTAATATAAAGTAGACTGTTATTTTTAAAGGAGACATAGAATATATAAACTTGCATTGAACGAATGACAGTTATGTGTGATCTAGGTTGGTTTAAAATACAATTCACTGCATTTTGTTTATTATCTAACTTGTATTCTTTGATATCTTAGCATGTGATTCAAGATATTATGATAATTTACTTTTAAACAGGAAGAAGTAACCTGGACAGTTCTTAGAATGTTCAGAATTCCCACAGCATCATAAAAGTGCTCATAACTCTTAAGTTGTTTCAAGCTGGTTTTCGTGATAAGGGCTTGAAAATGAACAGTCCATCAGTTGCAATTCACACAAAAGTGCTCACAAGTGAATCCAAGCCACAAAACAACAAAAAAAATCTCAAAGTTTCCCAACCACTAAAAACACATTTCACTCAACGAAATAACATTTAATGATTTCGCAAGCACTATTTGTATGGGATGTTTAATATAAAACAGACTGTCATTTTTAAAGGAGACATAGCATATAAACTTGCATTAAAAGAATGACAGTTATGTGTGAACCAGGTTTAACTTATAAATGTGTGTTACTCTATTTGTAAAAATCTATATTTTTTATACTTTGTTTATAACATAGCATGCCTTTCCTGAGTGCTATTGCATGTCAAGTGTACTATCAGTAGTACACTACTTTATCATTTTAAAAAAACAGGGTGTAACTTAACATGCCTCTTTAATGTAATTTGTTGAATCTTGTATTGCATTTAATAGTACATTACTCAACTATGGCAATATATCAGAAAGAGTGCCATCTAACATAAGCTTCAGCATAATAATGATTAACTTTTAATAAGATGAATAGTTTAACCTTTTAAACTAAATGAAAATAAGTGGTTTTATTCCATATATAACTAAAAGAATCAAACTCTAACATTTTAAAAAGGAAACTAGTAACCATTTGAAGTAGGGAAAGACAGAAAGAAAGAAAGAAAGAAAGAAAGAAGAAATGATTTACCTTGTAAAAGGTAATATGCAGCACCTGTTCATAAATATTCTTTAAATTAATAAGAAATCATAACCATGAACTACATTGAATTTCATTTTCTCTTCAGTTTTTTACTGTTTTTGTCTTTTATTAACCAACCATCTCTTGTCATATTTCTCTTCAAAGAAGTTGATAGATTCCAGTCCATTTCTTCTGGGGTTTTTCTAGGATTTTATTTTTCTGTATAAAGTCCATTGCATCTTCCAAGGTGTTAAAAATCTTCTTTTCTTCTGGAAGATGAATCTTTATTTTTGCTGGAAACAAGATTTGTGCTTTAATATTGTTTTTCTTTAAGCTTTTAAGAAGTGGCACACATGATTTTCTCTTGGACATCACTAATGTTGAATAGTCACTGTCAAATCTTATAGTATTTTCTTTCATTTTAACCGGCTAATTAGTCCATGTAGCTTTTAAGACTAAATCCTTATCCTGACTTGAGAAAAATCTTATGATTACTGACTTTGATGAAGGTGGGCTTTTTTTAAAGATGAGTTAGAAAGTGTTCTATGTGCCATTTTGATGGTAAAGGAAAAAGTGTCAGGCAGGTTCAAGGTTATAGGAAGCCAGGTATTAAGGAACCGAATCATACTGTCTTTCTCTTCTTTTTCAGGAATCCTGTAAATCCTGATGTTATTCCTTCTAGATCTGTTCTCTAAGTCTTCGATTTTTCCAGGAATAAGTTGTTTTGTTTCAGAAGAATTTCATTTGTTATTCTCATTGTAGGTGAAAAGATTGTCGGATAGAGTGATGTTTATGAAGCAGGAAATTGATGGTGTGATGACGAATGTTGTTAATGCATATGCTCCGCAAGTTACAATGGATGAGAAAGAAAAATTTTGGAGTGAGTTTGATGAAGTGGTGATGACTGTACCCAAATGTGAGAGAGTGGTTATTGGAGCAGATTTCAATGGGCATGTTGGTGAAGGGAACAGAAGGGATGAGGAAGCAATGGGTAGGTATGGTTTTAAGGAGAGGAATGCAGAAGGTCAAATGGTAGTGGATTTTGCGAAAAGGATGGACATGGCTCCCAGGTATGACCCCTTCACATCTCCCAGGTATGACCCCTTCACATCTCCCAGATATGATCCCCTCACATCTCCCAGATATGACCCCTTCACATCTCCCAGATATGACCCCTTCACATCTCCCAGATATGACCCCTTCACATCTCCCAGATATGACCCCTTCACATCTCCCAGGTATGACCCCTTCACATCTCCCAGATATGACCCCTTCACATCTCCCAGGTATGACCCCTTCACATCTCCCAGATATGACCCCTTCACATCTCCCAGATATGACCCCTTCACATCTCCCAGATATGACCCCTTCACATCTCCCAGGTATGACCCCTTCACATCTCCCAGATATGACCCCTTCACATCTCCCAGATATGACCCCCTCACATCTCCCAGATATGACCCCCTCACATCTCCCAGATATGACCCCTTCACATCTCCCAGATATGATCTTGTACACTGAAATAATGTCGAGTTTGTTACTCTGAGTCTCAAATGACAAGAGCTCTTGGCTCCTGTAGTCTCTTGTCATCCCTTTGTCACTGCATTTCACAGATCTTTCTGGTGGCTTTCCTGTGGATTGCTGAGAGCGGGAGGGTGCTACATTCGTTATATGGCCTCCACAGTTGTCCACAGTAGTCAGGCTTTGGTCTGACCAGGACTTTCCTCATTATCCTTCTGCTTCTGGGTTCTATACCCTTGATGATACACCCAAACACTGATTGCTGCTGCCACTGGTCTACCACTGTCCAGCTGTGATCAGTACTCCACGATCCTTTTCCTGCTCTGTAACCATCGTGTCCAGGCCTCAGCTGATACTTCACACCAAGGTTGTTGTGATCTAAGTGCAGCACCTTGCATTTGTTTACACTGAATATCAACTGCCACTTTTATACCTACTTATTTATGGTTTCTAAATCTTTCCGTAGACTATTTCCACCGACCACCACTGCTGTGTGTATCTTTGTGTCAACAATGAAGATAATGATTCGGGTATCTTTTCTCTCAGATATGTCTGCGGCAAATGTACTGAAGAGGACTGGACCCATGACTGACCCACATGTTACTGGAGTAGTTGCTGTCTAATTCCAGACATTGTCCCTCAGACTAATTCTCTGTGCTACTCTTTAACCATGTAGCTATCCCGTTCCAGAGTCTTTATCCTTCACCCCGCCCCTCCAGTTTTTCTGTTAGCCTCCTAAATGGGACTGAGTTAGGGACTGGGTCCTCTGACACTTGTCAACTTCTGCTGTAACCCAGTCAAAAACTTGGATCCAGTTTGACTGACAGCTCCTGTTAGCTATGAACTCACGTGCACTGCTGTCCTTGAGATTGCTGTCCCCTAGGAATGCTGCCAGTATTCCCGATTCCTGTTGGAGTTTTTTCCTTTCACATTCCTTTCACTGCTGTTAAGCTAACAGGCTTGTAGTGTTTTGGATTATTTCCTCTTGCCCCCAGTCCTCTGGCATTTGAGCATTAGCCAATGATCTGATGAAGACCTCCATCAGGGGGTGTTTTATAACAGTAGACATCTTTCTGATGACACACAGGTAGCCTAGCCCGTCTTTCTGCTTTCCTCCTTAAGTGCAGCTGTTTCCATCTATATTTTCTCCATGACTAACCTACCTTGATATTCACTCTTCATCACATTCTGCCCTGCCCCACCCCCAGCATTGCATCCTCCACTCCCTTTGCTTTATGAAGATTTAATCAAAGCATTCAGTCTGAACGACTGCTTTTTCCCAGTCTTCTGTGATCTTCCTCCCACCTTTGTACAGCCTGGCTATTTCTGTCCCTTCTCTGTATCCTTCTGCTGTGTAAGTAAAACAAAAAAGTCTGTTTCCTTTCTTGAGCCCTTTCACCTGATTCTCTTACATCGTTTACCTTCCCTACCTGCACCATCTTGTCTTTCTGCTATCCTCCTTGGGCTCTGCCTCTTCCTCCTCTCCACATGCTTCTTTCTCACTTCTTCACCCTAATTGCTCCCCTCGCATTCCTGTGTAACCCCTCGGTCACTCTTTTCTTTTTCCTTATTCCTCACACCCTTGTCCCTAGCCCAGCGTGCTCCATCCCTGACACATTCCCACACCCTCAGTTTGCTGTCACTCTCATAACTTGTCTCCGACTCTCTCTGTCATCACAGGATTAGTTAACTCTTCCAGAATTCCACAATGCATCATCTTTGTCTTTTTTATGCCATCCCCCACTTCACCCCCACCACACTGTGGCAAGATCACTGTTGGCAAACAGCTCCTTGTCATATAGATGTCAGCAACACCATCTGTACTGTTTAATATGAATCCGGGTCTCACAATATGATATGGTGCCCTGCCTGATTGTATAACTTGTTACGTTAGATGTTGTTTAAGAGTCTGATTGAACATGGAGTGTACATGGTTAACTCAGCTGGGAAGGTGCTGCAGTAGAGTAAATAGTCTTGTAGTATAATGGCTACTAGAGATGTCACAGTATTTAGCAGGCATGAACACACTTAGGACACCAAGAGCTAAGTGACCTAATTTTCTGAGAGGTGAATTGAATCTTTGTTATGGGGGTATTATGCTACAGTCCTAGCTATAGGCTGATCCCACCAAGTGGGAGTATGTGCTAATAAGGGAGTAAACAAGACGTCCAGATTAAAAGCACCGAAAGTAAGAATAAATGAAGAGCAAATGGCTTCACTAACCTGCAAGGTCGGATGTAAGTGCCTCATGTGATTGTACACTCACTTTGGTGCTTGGAAGATCTCAAGGCTCTGGATCTTTGTCCATCATCAGGTGCCTGGATTCATGTTCTTATACTTACACAGTAGTGCAGCATTAGAGAAGTTGTTGCTCTGTGATGAGAAGTCCCAAGTTAGAGGCACCACAGGTGGATAATAGGGTAAGCATTTGAAATGCTTCAGTTGTTGTTGTGTCTTTCAGTTTTTCCCGGTTAGGGGTCGCCACAGCGGAACTCCGGTCCGCTAATGATTGGTAGGTGATTTTTACGTGCCGAGTTACCAGCCCTGACGCACAACCTTTAACTTAGGTACGCCCATTCATGCATGTCTCCATGCAGAAGACGCTTTAGCTGAGAATCGAACCGGACAGTGTCTTACTGTGAGGTGACAACACTACCACAGCACCAGCACCACGGGTTGAGAGAGCTGCTTCAGTGTGTCCCAAAATACAGATACTGAAAGGGTGAAAAAAATGGACTTGCATATACCAAGTCCACGATAACCATTTGTTGGTATATTTCCCTTTTATCTGATGTATGGCGATCTCAGAGCTGGTGTAATTAAGTTGGGGGGGGTCTGGCAGGCTCTCCCCCAACATCATGAGGTCAGGGAGGCTTGCCTCCATGCAAAAAATATTCAATATTCACTGTTATACACTTTCAGGATTTTTTTTTTTTTTTTGGTTTGACTAGGAAGCCAGATATTAAAGAACTTGGCCACTTACCAAAAAGAATAGAAGTTTTAAACAAATGTCTTTCAGCACAGCAAATCATGCTCATCCATTTCCCTCCCCCTTCGGCAAAACATCCAAAGTAAACTCTGTCTTGGGTTCAAATCTCATTTCATACACAGAAATATCACAGAGCTTTGGGTTAGTTTTCTGAGGCATTTCTGAAATGACTGCATATTTATTATACCATCTTCTTTCGGCTGTTCCCATTAGGGGTCGCCACAGTGGGTCATCTGTTTCCATTTCTTCCTGTCCTCTGCATCTTGCTCTGTCACACCAACCACCTGCATGTCCTCTCTCACCACATCCATAAACCTTATCTTAGGCCTTTCTCTTTTCCTGTTACCTGGTAGCTTCATCTTTAGCATATTTTTCCCAGTATGCTCAGCATCTCTCCTCAGCACATGTCCAAACCTACGTAATTTTGCCTCTCTGGCTTTGTCTCCAAACTTTCCAACCTAGGCTGACCCTCTAATATAATTATTCCTAATCCTGTCCACCCTCGTCACACCCAGTGCAAATCTTAACATCTTTAACTCTGCCACATCCAGCTCAAACTCCTGCCTTTTTGTCAATGCCACTGTCTCCAACCCATATAACATAGCTGGTCTCACTACCCTCTTGTAGACCTTCCCTTTCACTCTTACTGGTACCCGTCTGTCAGAAATCACTTCTGACACTCTTCT